>NC_064848.1:147681016-147981016 GCF_024139225.1 Suncus etruscus | reverse complement strand
TGCTCTCTCCAGCCCCCCCTTTAAAGGTTTGAAAGAGTTCACAGTTGAGTCTATATAGGCCTTGGCTTTGTTTTGGGGAAGCCATTTGATAACCATTTCAATTTCTTCAAGAATATCCAATTCTTTCAAGTTGTCCAAGAATTTCTTTTAGGAGTCTGAGAATTTATCCTTTTCTTTTAGGTCGTCTTGCTTTACATCATGTTTCACAAGTTAAACTCAGATTATCCATAGAGTTTCTGCAGTCTTCTGACATCCCCTTTCATTTCTGTTTATTCTGGCTAACTAGGGTTCAGTTTATTAACTCAATTTATTAAGGTTCTTTTTATTTGTGACTCATGCTAATGACTTATTTAAAAAAAAAAAAAAGAACCACCTCTCACTTTTATCAAACTGTTTTTGATTTTATTAAGTTGTTTTTGGTTTTCCAGTTCATTAATTTCCGCTCTCAGTTTTATTATTTTCTTCCTTCTACATGTTTTCTGCTCATTTGGTTGATTTTCCAACTTCAGCTGTATGGTGAAGTTATTTATGTAGGTCCTTTCTTTCTTCCCAATGAATAAATGCTTGCAAAGCTATAAAAATATCCTCTTCTGCTGTGTCAGAATTCTGTTAATTCATGTTCTGTGTTTGTTTCCAACAATATTTTAATTTCTTTTCTGACAGACTGGTTATTTAATAGTGAGCTGTTTTATTTCCAGGTGTTAAAAGTTATTTATCTGGGGGCCCGGAGATAGCACAGCGGCATTTGCCTTGCAAACAGCCGATCCAGGACCAAAGGTGGTTGGTTCGAATCCTGGTGTCCCATATGGTCCCCCGTGCCTGCCAGGAGCTATTTCTGAGCAAACAGCCAGGAGTAACCCCTGAGTAACGCCGGATGTGGCCCAAAAACCAAAAAAAAAAAAAAAAAAAAAGTTATTTATCTGTTTCTGTTTAAAATTCACTTCTATTTTAAGTGCTTTCTGGTCTGAAAAGATAGGTGATACAATTTTTATCCTCTTGATTTTATGGAGGTTATGTGTCATCTTAGAGAATGTCCCATGTGCACTGGAAGAATGTGTATTCAGTTTTTGGAAAGTGAAAAGCCCTTTATGTATCTACTAAACCTGGTCTTCCATTTCTTCTTTCAAAGCTGGTATATCCTTGATGAGTTTTTCCTGGCTGATTCAAGAGGTGACAGAGTGGTGTAAGTCTCCCAATTACTAATGTGCTACAAACTACTATTGATGTCTTCAAGTCTGTTTCAACGATTTTACGGCCCCTCATTGGATGTTCTTATTGGGACTGGATTTCTTTCTGATGTCTTTCTCGATTATTAAAAATCACCCTCCTCTCTTATTCATCAGTATTTTAAACCTGAAGTCTATGTTGTCTGGTATTAGAATGGCCACCCCGGAATTTGTAAAGGATTTATTTGCTTAAGGGATTGTCTCCCAATCTTGACCCTTAGCTATGTTTGTTCTGACAACTGAGATATGTTTACTATAGGCAACAGAATGCTGCATTCAATTTTCTGATCCATTTGCCAACTGTGTCTCCAACTTGGTGCTTAGTCCACTGTCACAGAGTTTACTGTCATGGGATTTTCTATCATCTTTTTGTAGAAGTTTGGTGTGTTTATGGAGTCTATACAGCCTTAAAATAGCACCATCAGTTCTTTTTTTAAAGTTGGTTTTGAGGGGCCAGAGCGAAAACATAGTGAAAGGGCATTTGCCTTGTACACTCTGACCTAGGACAGACCCAGGTTTAATCCCAGTATCACATATGGTCCCCCAAGCCTACCAGGAGGAGTGATTTCTGAGCACAGAGCCAGCAGTAACCCCTGAGTGTTGTGAGTTGTGGCCCAAAACAACAACAAAAATAGTTGCTTTTGAGTATGCAAAATTCCTGAGCTGCTATTTATCTGTGAGGTTGTGTGTCCTTCCTTCGAACCTGAATAAGAGTCTAGTTGGGTGAAGTATTCTTTGGTGAGGCATTCATTCCATTGAGTTTTTTCACTATATTTCACCACTGTTTAAATGCAAAGGCTGCTGTGATAAATCAGTAAAATTCAAGTATGTTGCTTTATATGTAGTTTCCTTTTTAATCTTGCTGCTTTCAATATTCTATACCAATGGAATTTTTTTCATCATTGTGACTAGGATATGCCTTGGGTATTTATATTTAGGTCTTATATTTATATTTATATTATTTATATTAAGGTCTTTTTTAGCTAGTACTCTTAGAGCAGCCAAGATGTAACAGAGACACTCCAGCTCTGAGAACTTCTCAGCAATGTCTTTTGACTGTTGCTTTGTCATAGGGGTTTTCTTCCTCTCACTCCGGGACCACAATGATTCTCATGTTGTTTATACTGAATTTATTCCAAAGGTTTACTGTCCTCTATTCATCATGATTTTGAGGACGGCTTCCCTTTCACGTATCAAAAACTCAACTGGCTTGAGAATAACTTCTAGATAGGATCTTTTCCCAACCTTTTCTTCACCCATGGGGTGGTCTTCCCAATAAAGACTGGAGTCTCGAAGGGCCTCTTTCTCTTTCTCCCTCTCATCTCTCCCCCTCTCCATCTGAGGAAAAGATCCCTGCACCCATGTTTCATCTCTTATCAAGCTAGATTGGATTATTTCTTACAGTAGCCCTGTTTCAGATCCATGGGATTGGGACCTGATGATTCACCCACACTTTCACAATCTTCTATTTAAGATTTTTTTCCCCATTTGTAGCTATTTTCTGAAGGTATTATGCAGTTCATGTTCAAGCTCACTGATTCTATCCTCAACTTTTGTTAAGGTCTTTTTGATAAGGTCTTTCAGAGTGTTTTTTTATTTCACCTGCCAACTTTGGCATTTACGTTGCAAGTTTTCTCATTTATACTCTCATATCCTTGAGTCTTATTGGCTGTCCATTCCATGGTTTGAGTTCCTTGAACATTCTTTTTTTTTGGGGGGGGGGTGGGGGAGGTCACACCCGGCAGCACTCAGGGATTACTCCTAGCTCTATGCTCAGAAATCACTCCTGGCAGGGTCGGGGACCATATGGTGTTACTTCCCATTTAAGGAAAGCACACATCAGATGTGTTTTTTTTCCTTCCCTGGTGCAGTGCCTTTCCTCTAAAAGAATTATTTGCCAAAAGGCCCGCTTAGCGAAGTCAATCATTTGACCCTTTGTGTGGACCATTGGCGGTAATTCCAACAAGGCTGTAACATTACATTTTTCTCTCTATTTGGCCACTATAGAAATCCAGCCTCAGCTCTCCTACAAAAAAATGTCAGTACCAAAAGCCCGCCAAAAGTTCTCTGCTGGCTAGTTCGTATAGCCTGGCGCCAACAGCTTGTTTTTCTGAGTCTAGCTCTAAAGGAACTACCTACAGACATAAATGAATCATGACCTGAAAATTGAAGTGCAGTAGTTCAGTTCACCCTAACATTTACATTTAAGGAATCTCTTATTAAATGAATGCCATGTGGCTTACAGGAAATAACACCCGTGGCTCCAAATGAGAATCACAAGTGAAACTTCCACAAAAAGCTCAAATAAGAAAAATTAACTTAGGTTAAACATCAGAAAATTTATTTATGAAAGAAGTTATAAATACAATGTTTATTATTAAAACAGAAAAAATGGGGTCAGAAATATGACTCAGTGGTTAAACACATCCTTGCTTGCCTGAGACAATTGGGTTCAAATCTCCTAATTTTTAATTAAAAAAAGTTTTTATAAAATCAAGTAGAAAAAGCAATTAAAGAAAAACGGGGTCTTGAAATAAAATGTAACAGGGGCCGGAGTTGTAGCACAGCAGTAGGGTGTTTATCTTGCAAGCAGCTGACTCAGGACAGACATTGGTTAGATCCCCGACACCCCATATGGTCCCCTGAACAGAAGTGATTGAGTACAGAGCCAGGTTGCTAGGTATAACCCATTAACAACTGATATTGTTTTTAAAAATAGTTAAACAGGTCCCAAAGAGAATGCCAGGGGCCAGGTAATCTAATTGCAGTTTAAACCTATTATCTAGAACTGTGAGCCCTCTCTTCCTTTCTCCCCGCCCTCTCCCCCTCTCCTTCCCTCTTTTCCTCTCCTACTCCTGACTCAGAATTAGTGGTTGCCCCAAAGGTACTGACAGGAATGTGAAGTGGCAGATTTTGATACTGGAACACACTGCAGTACATTGAGTTCCCTCTCCAAATAAAAAATGTAATCAAATCAACAAACAGTAGGTTAGAGATGACCACCAGTGAGGTATTAACTTTCCTGCTATACTCTCAAGGTGGCTTTACTGGCAACAATACTCATTTTCTAACTATAAAATCCCTCCATTTTATGCAAGTTTTACAGTACTGTTTCAGTCAGGGTGAATATTTAATACGTCAAGCAGATCTCTAAATTGGTGATATTTTATATTTTATATAAATAGTAAAACTGGGGCCGGAGAAAGCATGGAGGTAAGGCGTTTGCCTTTTATGCAGGAGATCATCAATTTGAATCCCGGCATCCCATATGGTCCCCCGGTGCCTGCCAGGAGCAATTTCTGAGCCTGGAGCCAGGAATAACCCGAGCACTGCCGTGTGACCCAAAAACCACAAAAAAAAAAAAAAAAAGTAAAACTACAAAGAAATAAATGTCAGGCCCAGAGAGATAGCACAGCGGCGTTTGCCTTGCAAGCAGCCGATCCAGGACCAAAGGTGGTTGGTTCGAATCCTGGTGTCCCATATGGTCCCCCGTGCATGCCAGGAGCTATTTCTGAGCAGACAGCCAGGAGTAGCCCCTGAGCACTGCCGGGCGTGGCCCAAAAATAAATAAATAAGTAAATAAATAAATAGTCAAAATGAAACTGAACCCTTAGCGGTAAGAAGTGATGGACTCCTGGACATCTGCATTCAGCTCTTTTGTATTGACACTGCTTTATCCTTTTTACTGTTTTTGAGCCCCAAGTGGCTATGCATAGGGCTTACTGCTAGTGGAACTTGGTGAACTATTTGTGGTGCTGGGATAGATAAACACCCAAGTTAGGTACATTTGGGGGGGGGGGTGTGCTTCTTATCTAATATACTATCTTTCCAGCCCACTTTATCTAACTTCTAAAGATTTACATAGTTAAAAGAAAAGTTGGGACCAGAGCAATAACAGAGGATAGGGTGTTAACCTTGCATATGGCCCAACCAGAGTTCAATTCCCAGCATTCTATATGATCCCCCCAAACCTACCAGGAATAATTTCTGAGCACAGGAGTAACCCCTGAACACCAGGGGTCGGCCCAAAACAAATAAGATATATATAGACATATATATGTATATACGTGTATGTGTGTGTGTGTGTGTGTGTGTGTGTGTACAAACAGTAGGTTAGAGATGACCATACACACACACACACACACACACACTCCTCACTTAACGACCTACCTGTTTAGCGAACCATCTCTTTACTGTTATTTTATTTTATTTTAAATATCCTTTTTCCATCTTGTACACTCCACAGTACAGTACTGTGGTTTTTGGTGCTTTAATGTACCTACTTTACTAACTTTATGTTCTGTAATACATTGCAGTACTGTGTGTAAATTACACAACCTATGCAAATTAAAACGAGTGGAAGTTTTCAGTTTGATCTTTCTCGTTATTTTACTTATTCAGAATACTCTATTGTCAAGTACTATGCATATACTGTACTACTGTATACAGTACATGCAGTTCCTCACTTGACAACCATTTCTCTTACCAACCAAACAGAACTTGGTCATTAAGCGAGGAGTATCTGTATGTGTACACACACACACACACACACACACACACACACACATATACACACAGATACTCCACTTAATATGTATATAAAAGAGTCAGGAGAAACCCTAGTCAGAAGAAACAAAAGTACCACGAGTGTGGCCCAAAACAAACAAACAAAATATAGTTTTACTTAATGTATCTACTATTGACACCTTTCATTTTTGAGTCTCTAAATATTTAGACAGCCTCATTAAAAGAATATGATATGTTCAAGAATCAATACACTTACCTGATTAGACTTTTCTACTGTACTACTGGGAACCTCAGTAGTGTCTTTCACAAAAAAATTATCTATAATGTGTCTCTCTGCACATTCTTGGCTGCAAACTGGACAGCGAATGACTCCAACTGGAAAAAAAAATTGCAATCTAAGTGTTATTAATGAGCCCCAAATCAACACAATTCATCCAAGCACTGATTAGGTTCTTTTATGGTATCTTTAAATTCATACTAACACAAAGCAATTTTATGTACATCTAAATTTAATATCGCACTCACAACAAAGTGATAGTAATTATAATTTTAAGTGAAACAGCCCTACAAATATTCTCATGGTCTTTTTGACTGTTGAATAACTATCAGTATTTTAAAACAAAGCTATGCAAAAGTACTTGGGGGACTTCTTTTTTTAAAAAAAAGAAAATGTAAGCTCTGGCTCTTGCTGGACCTACAAAATAAATTGAGATCTCCTAAAGCAAAGCACAGATATATAAGCTTATATGAAATCTAGAACAGCCAAAAAGACAGTATAGCAGAAAAGATTTTTTTTTTAAATTGCCTTGGATGTAGTCAACCAGGTTCAACTGCTTGAGCAGTGCATATGGACCCCTAACAGAATTAGGAGTGAAAACAAAACCAGAAACATGCCTGTACTGTATGATCCAAAATTAAAATAATCTCCCAACTTGTCTTTACCCAAACCTCATTCCAGTTTAAGATGTACTACAAAGAAAAGACTGTTATGAGTGATGCTGTGGATTAGTAGTTAAACATTTGCTTTCTATCAGTCAAAACTCGCAAGATGTAGAGACAGATGTGTTTGCCTTGCACCATCAGGAATGATCCCTGAGCACATATTTATAAGTAACCCCTGAGCACTACCAGGTATGGCCACAAAACAAAAAGATTTATTTTATGATTATAAAGAAAAAATAGGGTCAATAGTATTCAGCAAATACCTACATCTCTGTGAAGGGGAATACTGTTAAATATTTCCATTCCCATTTTTAAGAGAATATTTGAAACCAGGCCAAGAGATAGCACAGCAGTAGGGTGCTTGCCTTGCATGAAGCCAACCCAGGACAGACCTGGGTCAATTCCTGGCATCCATCCCATATGGTCCCCTGAGCCAGGAGCAATTTCTGAGCGCAGAGCCTGGAGTAACCCCTGAGCACAGCCAGGTGTGCCCCACCTCAAAAATCAAGAAACCCAAAAGATTTTAATTAGACAAAGAAAATTGTATAATTATTACAACTAGCCCAGCATGTTGTGGAAAAAAAAACTACACAAGAAAATCAGGAACTTGGGGCCGGAGAGACAGCACAGTGATAGGGCATTTGCCTTGCATGCAGTCTGAACTAGGACCAGCAGATGGTGGCTCGATTCTAGGCATCCCATATGGTCCCCAAAGCCTTGCAGGGGCAATTTCTGAGTGCAGAGCCAGGAGTAGCCCCTGAGCATCACCTGTGTGACCCAGATACAACAACAATAAAAATCAGGGACTGGAGTGGGTAGTATACTGGGTAGGGTATTTGTTTTGCTTGCATACAACCTGGTTTCTATACTCAGCACCTTATTTAGTCCCTCAACCCTGCAAAGAGTGATCACTGAATGCAGTGCCAGGAATACGCTTTGAGCATTGCCAGTTGTGACTGAAAAAACAACAATGAAAAAAGAAAATCATAATTTTGGGAGGGTCACATCCAGCAGTGCTCTGGGCTTATCTTTGCAGTATTCAAGGATCACTCCATATGAGAGAGGTATCAAGGAACAAATCTGTGTCAGCTAGCTATGTGCAAGGCAAGTATTTACCTGTTGTACTACCTCTTCACCCCAAGAAAAATATCTTTTGATTAAACTGTACCAACTAATATTTCAGTGCTGTTTTTCTGCATTTTACAGGAAAGTTCTATGCTCGTCTTTTTAACAGGGCTCACTCCCATTGACTCTGATGGAGCACTATGTGGCACTGGGGACTGGAATCAGGGTTGCATGTACTCTTCCATTTATCTTGTCCGTCACAAGTCTCATACATGTTCACTATTTACCTGTCAATTTGTGTTTACTAAATATAATTATGAATACATTTAAGTAATTTTAATGTCAAGAATAATTGGTGGAAGAGGCCTAATGAAAAACTAGACATAAGAGTGACTGCACTCCCCGCCCTTCCTCTGGACTCAAGGGGTATGCCTAGGTGCTGGCCCAGGCAGCCAGAAAGGTGAGTGCCAGGTAGGACTCTAGAGGGGACCCCAGGACTATCCCCCATACCCACCCAGCACATGGGAGGAAAAGATTAGGGAGGTGGCAGGTGGATTTCTAGCTTCTGGTTTTGAAAATGGAGACCAGGGAGAAAGAAAGTTGCTGGTGATTGCCCCAGCCCAATCCTTTTTAGAGTCCTCCCCAGTACCCACCTTTCTGGCTGCCTGGGCCAGCACCCAGGCATGCCCCTGGAGTCCAGGAGGAAATGGGGAGATGTCTAGGAGCCTCCCTGACTTCCCAGCACTCCCCAAGCTAAGAAGAGGGCCTTCGGCCTGGCATCTCCCCACACCCCATGCCAGCCTGCCAGAGCTAGCCTCCAGAACAGAAAAGGGCCGGAAGGGGTGGGTGCAGGGGAGGACTCTAAAGTGGGTTGGGCTGGGGCAATCACCAGCAACTTTCTTTCTCACTGGTCTCCATTTTCAAAACCAGAAGCTAGAAATCCACCTGCCACCTCCCTAATCTTTTCCTCCCATGTGCTAGGTGGGTATGGGGGATAGTCCTGGGGTCCCCTCTAGAGTCCTTCCTGGCACCCTACACATGATATAAATCAGTAGGATTTTTCTATGATTAATATATGTTTTGCAGATGCAGAATGTCCATATTATATTCTGCCCTTGCCCACCACCCTACAAGCTCATGTCTAGTCCTTCACTCCCTCACCCCCCTAACCACCATTACCTCACATTTAACCCTTTTTACCTTCAGTTCTTGGCTCCTCAAGAATCAGATAATTATCCCCACACAAAACCAGCTGCCAAACTGCACCCTAAGTGATGATAGACTCTCAGCCTTAGAAGATCCCAATACTTTGTTGCTATTGATCTACTCTCAGAGGCCTCCTTTCCTCCTCCTTCCTTCATTGTAGGCCTTTGCTTGCTAAGAGACTCGGTTTCTGAGAAGTCGCTCAAGGATTTTTCCTGATACGGGTCCATCGCTAGCCGGTTATCAGACCGCACAAACCAAATCACAGACCAAAGTGATGCACCAGATTTAACACACCCCCAACTATTTCAGAGACATAAAAGGGACATGTATATATATCTTTTGAGTATCTTATATGTATTCCTTTAACAGCTATAACCCTTACTGGATATTCTCTTATACTGTTTTGTCTGTTCTTCTCTTTGTGATCTGTTCAATAAGGAATTCTGGTAGAAGAGTTCCTAGATTTAGAGTTTATGTTAGAACCAAGTTATGGGAATTGTTGGACTTGTTCCAGTGATCCCCATATGCACCAATAACGCCATGAGGCATTGTTCTGCTTTTACATGGGCACATTAAAATGGGAAAATACTACAAATATAAAGGCAAGTTCTTATCTAATAAAGATAGGAACACACAAATCTTATAATGCAATGTGACATAATATCCTGAATATTGTCAGAATGACCTGGCTCATGCCTCAGAAAAACGGGCATTGTCCATTCACCCCTAAACCAGGATGCCATCTACAAAACAACTACAGTTGTCTATAGCATCTCCTGGGAGCAATCCTCTACCATAGAAGACCCTACCGCTGCCCTCGCATCGACCTACTCCAAAGAGAGGTCCCTTAACACTGAGAAGACATAACAACAACAAGCTGCTTTGAGTTCAGGGCTATCAGCATTGCCCTCTAATTGTGAGGTGAAACTAGAGGATGCTCCACATCATCCTGACTTAGATGTAGGATATGCAGAGATTCCAGGATCTTTAACTCCAGAAACCTGACATCAACATCGACTGTGTGAAAACTAAAAGTGTACTGGCACTACAATGACTTTGGTTGGACAACCTAGTACGCCTGGAGCCTAGAGTTGGTCTTATGCCAGAGAACGTCAGGGGTAAGGTCTCCTTGTATTTAGGCCAAGGCTTTTCTCCTTTCCATGCCCCCCATGTTTTGCTGTGCCTATGCAAACAACAATCGTCACTCTCTAACACTAGTTTTGCTGTACTTCATTAACTCTTATCCTTAAAAAAAAGAAGAAAAACTTACTAAACTTTCTGCTAGGCCAGGGGTCTCAAACTCAATTTACCTGGGGGCCCGCAGGAGGCAAAGTCGAGGTGAGGGAGGGCCGCATAAGGGATTCGTTTACTGAATATTCGCAATACAAAATCTCATTAGTAAGAAAAAAATATCACAAAAATCGCATTAAACATTTGTATACCCCGAACGGAACTGCTCGGGGTATGCGAATGTTTAATGCAATTTTTTTCTTACTAATGCGATTTTTATTGCGATTATTCGGTAAGTAATCGAAAATACTGAGCTATTTGAAGGTCGGCCGTGGGCCACCGAATATTGTACCGAGGGCCGCAAAGGCCCACAGGCCGCGAGTTTGAGACCCCATGTTAGGCTTTTAATGAGTTAATTGGTGATTCAATGATTTTCAAAAATATATTTGCTATTGAACCTTTTCTTTCTCTTCCATCTCGTTAGTTTTTTAATTTTTTTTTTTTTTTTTTGGTTTTTGGGCCACGCCCAGCTGTGCTCAGGGGTTGCTCCTGGCTATCTGCTCAGAAATAGCTCCTGGCAGGCACGGGGGACCATATGGGACACCGAGATTCGAACCAACCACCTTAGGTCCTGCATCAGCAAACACATCAGGGCAAACACCGCTGTGCTATATCTCCGGCCCCAGTTTTTTAAATTTTTAAAGTAACTTTGCCTTTGTTCTTTCTGAAACAAATATATTATGATCAATTGTGTCAACTATGTGATGTATTTCCTTTAAATAAATTTAAAAATTTTTAAAAAGTGACTGTTAAATGGCATCTATAGCCTTTAAAACATAAAAGCGATCAACAAGCTCCTTTTTTTTTTTTTTTTTTTTTTTTTTTTTTGGTTTTTGGGCCACACCCGTTTGACGCTCAGGGGTTACTCCTGGCTATGCGCTCAGAAATCGCCCCTGGCTTGGGGGACCATATGGGACACCGGGGGATCGAACCGAGGTCCGTCCTACGCTAGCGCTTGCAAGGCAGACACCTTACCTCTAGCGCCACCTTCCCGGCCCAACAAGCTCCTTTTTGAGAAGTTTTCATTTGTACAACTTTCTGTAATAAGGCTCTATTGACATTATCCGAATATTTGGAAATTCTATACATCTCCATAGGAAGTATATGTTGACTCAAAGTATCATAAGTATATGTAAGTATACATATATATATATATACACTTACATATCAGAAGTATATGTAAAGCATACCCAAGTTGAAATATAAGACAATGAGATGGATTCCAGCAGCCAACCAAGCAACTAACCATGGGAGAAAAGAAAAGAATCAATACAATAAAAGTGTCCATGGTCCTATCAATTCTTTTTTTTTTTTTTGGTCCTATCAATTCTATTAATGGATTTCTGTTTGAACATATGTTTACAGAAAAATACCCGATGAAATGTTCCTATAAGAAATCAAATTTAAATGCATCGATTGGTCTAAAAAGAGAACAAAGAATACACACTTCAAAAAAAAAAAAGAATACACACTTCATAAATAAAACTTGGAGGACTTTACAATATTGGACTGTAAAATAAGAAATAAGAATACATAATAAAAACTATTAAGAGTTACAATGAGGGGCAGAGTCAAATGATAGAGTCAATTACTCACAAAAGCATATGCATGCATATCCTTAATGCATATGTATATTAGGATCTAAATTTTAGAATAAAGACAATAAAAATTGATGCTTCAAAGAAAAAGCAAATCAATAGAGCAACAGACAGAAATTCAATAAGAATGTAAAAGACTTGAACAAAAGAGTCCTATAACTTGACCCAATGATAACAGAATGCATATTCCATGACAATGCTAGGCGATAAAAGTCATGAATTAAAAAGATGTTATCTTTTAATGAGACACTTGAAAATCAGTCTGGAAAACCCCCAAATAGTCAGAAATTTAACAACCTACTTCCATATAATAATTCAGGCACTAATAAAAGGTCTAAGAAGAAATCATCAAGAAACTTGAGAAACTTAATCCAAAAGGAGGTAATTGGCAGAAAGCAATTAAAAAAAAAAAAAAAAGCAGAAACAGAAGGGGGAAATCACTGGGACCAAGCCTGGCTTATGAGGTAGAAAGCAAAGGGAAAGGGAAAGGGGGACAGGAGAAGGGAAAAGGATTGGAAAGAAATGGGAGAGGAGGGACGGGAAGGTAAAGGGAAAGGAAAAGGAAGGGAGAGGTGGGAAGGGGAAAGGTGGGGGAGGGGAGAAGAGAAGGGGGAAGGGAGGGGCATGAATAAGGAAGGGAAGGTAGGAAAGGGGAGAGGAGGGAAGGGGAGGGAAAAGACAAAACAAAAGTGAGGGCTCCAACACTAAATTCTGGAGAACATTTCAAAATAAAAATCAACTTGATGGGGCCAGAGAGGTAGAGCATTTGCCTAGCATGTGGCTGACCCAGGACAGGCCTGGGTTCAATCTCTAACATTCCATATGGTCCACCCAAGCCAGCAATTTCTAAGTGCATAGCCAGGAGTAACCCTGAGCATCACCAGGTGTGGCCCAAAACAAAATTAAAAAAAAAAAGTTAATTTTGTTATATATACACTTTATCACAATTAAAAAAAAAAACACTGAGGGACCAGAGAGACAGCAAAAAACGGTATGGCGTTTGCCTCGCATGCAGCTGGATGGTGGTTCAAATCTGGACATCCCATAGGGTTCCCAGTGCCAGCCAGGAGCGATTTCTGAGCAGAGCCAAGAGTAACCCCTAAGCAATTTTAAAAAAATAGACATAATTGTTTGATTAAAAGACCCAGGCCACTGGAACACTGCTTGAGAGGGCCCCCAACAACCTTCCCCCAAAGTAAACAGTAAGAAAATGTACATGCTAAAGAAAAATAGGTGGGAAAGAAGCTAGAAACTAGAATAGTAATTTCATTACTGAAATTCAAATGGTCAAATTTAAATGGTCAATATATTCAGCCTAAATGATATTTAAGAAAAGCTCTTCACTGAGGCCAGTATTTACCTTGTATGTGTTTACCTTGCATGTGGCCAACCCGGATTCAATTCCTGAGGTTGGCTCAGTTGCGAATTGTGCCTGCTTTGCAAGTGTGAGGCATTGGCCCAAGTGAGCCCCTGTGGCATGCTGTCTGGAACCCCCACGTTGCAACGGCACATTACAATCTACACAACAATCTGGTTCTGTGCCAGCACTGCAAGTAAAGTGTTTGCACTTTCAATTAAAGTAACTCCAGGCAAGCACTACAATGAAGATTTCTTCAAATATCAAGGCCAGAGAATGCAGTCGCTAAACCTTATAAAATAGAAAGGGGGGAAATGAAAGAATAGGAAGCAGTTTAAGTTAAAGTGTTGTATAATTTATGTTATGAATTCTACTTTTCTTTTTTTTTTCTTTTGGTTTTTGGTTTTTTGTTTTGTTTTGTTTTTGTTTTTGGGCCACACCTGGCGGTGCTCAGGGGTTACTCCTGGCTGTCTGCTCAGAAATAGCTCCTGGCAGGCACGGGGGACCATATGGGACACCGGGATTTGAACCAACCACCTTTGGTCCTGCATCGGCTGCTTGCAAGGCAAACGCTGCTGTGCTATCTCTCTGGGCCCTGAATTCTACTTTTCAATAAGACTCAGGACTCTGGACCACTCTCAACAGGATAGTTGCATGCTATGCAAAGCAGAAGTCCCAAGTTGGTCATCCAAGTACTGACAGATATAGTTCAATTTATTTAGAAAAAAAAACAACGGACAACTATTCAGGACTCACATGAACAAGAATGTTAACCACAGCACTATTTTTATAATGCAGAAACTGGGGCAATGACTGGTGGCTCAGCAGTAAAGTGTGTGCCTTGGATGTAGAAAGGCCCTACTACTTATAAACACAGGTAAAACAACTCACATTTCAAATATACTTCAATGAGAGAGAAAAATGGCAGAAACTGCCACCACAGCAGAGCAGGGGGAGCTTGAAATACTAAAAGCAGCTCATCCCTTTGAGGACCCAAGAGTGAAAACCCTCCAAATCCTTGAGCAATGGGGTGCCCAACTCCTGGAGAGGAAAAACTGGCCATCGCCAAATCAAATGTCAAGCACCTAGGGAGACTACTGGAGAAAACAGCAATGATGCAGTAAGTGGCACCCTAATCAATGTTTCAACTGTGTCCTGGGGGCTGGAGCTCTGGAGAAGCCAAGTTTGCAAAATGCAGACATTATAAAGTGCTGCTGAGGCACGGAGGGAGTGCAGCTTTGGAGAGCAGCGCAGATCCAACCCCATGGTCTGTCTTGAGCCATGAGGGTAGACAGGCAGGGTCCTGTGATCTGGCAGAGGCAGTTCGGATGAGATCATCGCTCCAGATACCCTTAGTAAGTAGTAAGGCCAGGGAGCGGCTCTATTTGTGGGCATCCTTTTGCCCAGCCAGGTTCCACTTTCCCCGGCAACTCAGATAAGGCCTTGGGCCCAGCCTGCATTTTCAACTAAAATTTCTACACCCAGGCTGAAGTGTGGCCTTGCGACAAGCAAGCACAGAGAGCAGCAGCTGCAGTGATGATGGGCAGCTTTTGATATGAAAAGGGCTATTTAGAACCATAAGGGCTTTAACGTGGAGATGAGGATGGCCGCTCCACCTTGCTCTGTGGTTTCACATTTCTAGCAAGAATCCCACCACAAGACATTAAAAAAAAAACAAAAAAAAAAACAAAAAAAAAAAAAAAACATTGCAAAAGTCACAATGGAAAGGCAACAGAGAAACCCTCCCCACCCTGCCACACACACACACCCTTAGTGAATTAAGATGGTAGTTCTGAGGACCCAACTAATATCAGCCACATAGATAACCTCTCTGATAAGGACTTTAGAGAAGAAATGTGGAGGATGTTCAAAGAACTCAAAGAAACCATGGAACAGACAGCCAATAAGATAGAGTAGAAATGAGAAAACTTCTAATGGATGACAGAAATGAAAAACTTGGTAGGCAAAAAAATCTCACTAGAAGGCCTCACCAGCAGGTGAGGACAAGATGAGTGAGCTGGAAGAGGAGCTGCATAACAACTCTAGACAACTGAAAGGAGCTGGAAGAAGCAGCTGGAAAAGAACCTTAAAATAAATTATCAAGGGGCCGGAGAGATAATATGGAGGTAGGGCATTTGCCTTGCATGCAGAATGAGTGTTTAAATCCTGGCAGCCCATATGGTCCCCCATGCCTGCCAGGAGCGATTTCTGAGCATAGAACCAGGAGTAACCCCTGAATGCTGCTGGGTGTGGACCCCCCCAAAAAAAAAGATCAGAAAATGGCAAAAATTCTCAAAATAAGCAAACAGAACAATAGACTTTTGGGATAAATTCAAAAGAAACAACATAAGAATCATAGGGGTCACAGAGAGACAGGAAGAAATCCTCAATGAATAAGCAACAGTCAAAGAAAATCATTGCTGAGATGTTCAAGAGCTAAATACATGCACCCACATCCTAGGTGTCTGAAAGAGTAACAGCTAAAAGAGATTCAAATAAAAGCACACCAGGGCACATCCTAGTCACAATGATGAAAACCACATATAAAATACTGGAAGCAGCAAGATTTAAAAAAAGGAAAATTACATACAAAGAAACATCCTTAAGATCCACAGCTGATTGATCACAAGCCATCCTCTAGACCAAAGGCAGTGGTGGGATATAGTTTAAAAACTCAATGAAATAAGTGCTTCACCATTAATACCTCACCCCACCAGGCTTTCATTCAAGGTAAAGGAAGGATACACAGCTACATGAATAAATAACTCACACACACACTAAACTTCTACCAAAAAAAGGTGCAAAATCCCATGGCAATCATCTCTCAACATCAAATATATTTTAACAATATAATAAAGAAGTTACTGTGGTTTATTAGTGCAATGCACTATTAACAGCATTAATGATGAATGTAGCTAAAAAGCAATATGTAAAAATATGGACTACCTATTCAAGGTGGAAAATAGGAAGAAAATTTTGCCAAAAGGTACTTATAAAAAATGGACGCTAAATATCTGTATTATTATACTTTTTATTATAAAGTAAATGAAGCTTTTTATATATAAGCAGGACAAAAGGGAAGGAGTGATGACAGGAAAACTTCAGGCATTCCAGAACTGTTTACTTCCTCAGGTGACAGATGGGAATCAAAGTAAATTGACTGAAGTTTAAGTGTCCTATATTTCAGAGAAAAATATATTTCTAAAAAAAGAGAAGAGAGATTGGAGTGATAGTAAAACAGGTAGGGCACGTGCCCTGATGTAACCAGCCCAGGTTTTATCCTGGGCAGCCCATATGGTTCCTAGCCCCGCCAGAATCAGCAGGAGTGATCCCTAAGTGCAGAGTTAGCTATAAGGAAGCCCTGGTCATTGCCATGTGTGGCCCAATACACACACACACACACACACATATACACACACTCAAACAAAACAAAACAAAATCAGAAGACAAATCGTTAGGAAGAAGCTAAAAAACGCCTGAGGAATAAAAAGGAGACTTGAAAGGAACTAGAGAAGCAGTACTGGGGTTATGTACTTGCTCTGCATTAAGTGTCCCCAGTTCTATTTCCAACACTGCCTATGGTTGGCTGTGCAGCATCAGATGTGCTGAAAGTTCACCCCATACCTCCCCCTCCCAGCTTTCCATCTTAATAGGCATCTTTTGAAGCAGGGATGTTGAAGTTTGGGTTTTATGATTTCATGGTTAGTTCTGTGGTTGGATATTTACTGTATTTTCCAGTGTATAAGACAACTCTTTAACCCATGAAAAACTTCTTAAAAGTCAGGGGTCGTCTTATATACCAGTATACAACATGTTGAAACTTACTCCAGCTTCAGGGATGAGTGATCCACCACCCCCCTTACACTGTATCCCATCTAGCTGCCAGGCATCAGCACTCAGTCCTCTGCTTGTCCTGATCCATCTTTCAGGGCACACTGAAGAGCTGAGTTACGGGTGTCATCGCTGGTATGAGGCTTTCTGGTGCTCAGTCCTGTTCAGATTTATAGGAGGTGCTCTGTCTCCCTCTAGCTGTCCTCTTAATCACTGCACCCCAGCCAGCTGTTCTTGGAGGAGCCTCCTCTCCCTGCTCTCAATGTAGATCATAATTAAAAAATCAGTCACTCACAAATGACAAAAGTAAAATGATTGTTGGCACTCCAAAGTCTAGCATTATTAAACATATACTGTTAACCTTTTTCTCTTACGGTTTTTCTTTCTGGTTTATGGGCCACACCCAGAGATGCTCAGGGATTACTCCTGGCTTGGGGGACTATGTGGGACATTGGGGATCAAACCAAGGTCAGCGGCGTGCAAGGCAAACACACTACCACTGTGCTATCACTCCGGCCCCTTTCTCTTACATTTTTTAATTTCCATTTGGTGTGCGTTAAAGGAGAGGTAGTCTTATATGATGAATATAGCCCAAACCCTATATTTTAACAGGAAAAGCAGGGGGTCGTCATATATGCCAGAAAAAATGGTAGTTCTGTCCTTCCTTAACACCACTGATGTGCCTGAATCCCTTTGACCAGTCTCCATTTTTTCTACAACTGTGTTCCTCCATTTCCACTGTTTCTTTCCTTCTTACTATTCTCTGGTGGCCCCCTTAAACTGTTTTTAATAGGCATGTATTTTTTCTTCTTTATTCTCCCCAGAAAAATAATTACAATGGGGAAGGGAGTGAAAATATCCTTGTTGAGGGAGAAGTTTGGCAATTCACTACCTTAAACAACTAATTGATGCCAAAATGAACAATGCAATAAAATGAGTTCAGGTTTTTCTAATTTGAAATTTGAAAGGTTTTCAGTGATTGAAAAATCACTTTTGAAAAAGAAAAAAGCAAATCGGTAGGTTACAATGAGAGACCGAAAAATTAAGTTTGAAAAGACAAAGATTAACATAAATATTAAATGTATCAAGGAATAGGCTACCAAGAGCTGGCTAGAAAACAGCTCTTGCTCTAAAGCAGCTTTTCCTAAGCTGGCAACCAGTAAACCCCAAGATATTTGGGCAAGTAAGATATATATATATATATATATATATATGTATGTATGTATATATATATATATGTAAAAATTGGGGGCTGGAGAGATAGCATGGAGGTAGGGCATTTGCCTTGCATGCAGAAGGATAGTGGTTGGAATCCCAGCATCCCATATGGTCCCCTGAGCCTGCCAGGAGCGATTTCTGAACAGAGTAACCCCTGGCTCTGACCCAAAAAAACAAAACAAAACAAAAAAAAACCATGACCCAAAAACCAAAAGTGTGTATGTGTATGTGTGTGTGTGTATGTATATATATATATATATATATGTAAAAATCAATTAAATCAATTAAATGGGAGGCCACGACATGAGCTTAAGAGGCCAAGAGGTAAGAAAAAGGTGGGAGACAGAAAGGATGCAAGGCTGGGAGGGAACCATTGTCAGAAAAGGCTAAGAAACACTGTTCCAGTGGATACCAGGACAGTATCAGGAGTGATACTATATGGAATGACTAATGCTGAGACAGTATGCCAGAAATTTTCCCTTAGAGTGGATGGTAAAGGAGGAGGTAGAAGTGTATGCTCTCTGGTTTTGCACCATTCAGTGGTGCAAATTTCAGGCTGAAAATTCAAGCTCTAAACCTCATCCAAAAATGCATTCTATGGGATGTGCTAGCAATACTGCCAATAAATTCACAACACCACACCCATACATACAACCAGTACTGTCAAAAACCCCAAACCACTGAACAAACCAGTATGAAGAACATACTGTCACACCAACAAATCTTCTGATGATACTTATAATACCATAGTATTAAAGAGCATCTTTAGCAGGTCAAACTTCAACTTGGGGCCAGTGATAGTATGATATTAGAGCACATGCCCGACATATGCCTGATTCTAGTTCAACTCCTGGCATCTTACAGACCGATAAGCATCACAGGATACCATCCATCCTTGTGCCCTTGTACTGAATCAACAATGCAGCTGGCTGAGAATGGCCTTTTAAGTCCCGACCCAACGCTTAAGCGATGCTGCCTCCTCCCCCTCATACACTCACTTCTTTTTAATTGAAGCATACTTTATTTATTTTTAACTTTTTATTTATTTATTTTGGTTTTTGGGCCACACCCGGCGGTGCTCAGGGGTTATTCTGCTCAGAAATAGCTCCTGGCAGGCACGGGGGACCATATGGGACACCGGGATTCAAACCAACCACCTTTGGTCCTGGATCGGCTGCTTGCAAGGCAAACGCCACTGTGCTATCTCTCCGGGCCCAACTTTTTATTTTTAATTATGAGAACAAAGATGCAAAGAAAGAGGACAAGGTAAAGTTACAGTGGAAGGATAATCACCCATAAACAGAATTCTCAGAAGTCCCCTTGCTGATATCTTAACTTTAAACTTTCAGCCAAAGAACATTAAGATAAATAAAACAGAACCCATGTACAATTACTTTGTACCTCAAGTCCCCAGATTGTAATAGATTATAATATTTCTTAGCAGCACACAAAGCAATCTAAAGCCATAAAACTTATGTAACTCCTTAAACATTAAAGGCATAGTATTTTTTTTACATTTCCATGCACATGCATAGTTTAAGTGTTTTTTGTTTTTTTTTTAAGAATTAGAGTCAAAGGAGCACAGTAAAAATGGTGTTAGAGTGGCAATTATTGTTTGCATAGGTCCACCAAAATATGAGGGACATGGAAAGGAAAAGCCTTGGCCTAAATACAAGGAGACCCTACCCCTGAAGTTTCATGGCATAAGACCAACTCTAGGCTCCAGGCAAGCTAGTTTGTCCAATCCAAGACATTGTCTGTAGTGCCAACACACTTTTATTTTTCATAGTCTCTGTTGTTGGTATCATGTTTCTGTATTAAAGATCCTGGAATCTGCATATCCTACATTGAAGCCTCATAGACTCACTTCTATACGGTTAATGTCTATAGCACCTTACTTATATATGTAAAATTATCTCAAAGTTTTAAAAACTAGTCTAGGATTAAGATTGGCTTTGTGTATATAGTCTACCCTAGTTTGTGCCTAGCACCATTTATGATCCCCTGAACACTTACTTACAGGAGTATCTACCTTGGGAAAAAGCCAGGAGCAAAAACTAAGAAAACAAAAGTTTAAAAACATTTTTAGGGGCTGGAGAGAGCACAGTGGCAGGGCATTTGCCTTGCACACAATTGATCCAGGACTGTAGTTCAAACCCCTGCATCCCATATGGTCTCCTGTGCCTGCCTGGAGCGATTTCTGAAGACAGAGCAGGCGTAACCTGAGTGTAGCCAGATGTGACCCAAAAACAAACAAAAAAAGTTTTTTAGGTAAATGGTCTATTTTTTCAGGGACATATTAACAAGATTGGGCAGATGAGGTCTTCAACTTACCTGCAAATGTCAGTAAAAATCAAGCAGTCATTCTAGAATGACAAAACGTGGTAGGAGCAAAAAAAGATAGAGGTTAATAAGCCTTATAAGTTGTGGTTCTAGCAATGTTTAAATCCCAACACCATATTATGACCCTCATAACACTAACAGATGTAGTCCTCCCAAAACTGTGACAAAGAGCCAGAGAGTTAACACAGGAGATAAGGTGAAATCCTGCACAGTAGTGACCCTAGTTCAGTGCTCACAACAAATATGGCCCTGCAAGCACACCCAGAGCTATTACTGACCAGAGCCAGGAATAGCCCCTGAGCACTGCTGGGCCAAAAAAAACACATTATTATTATAAATAATTGAAATGTGGCAGGCTCTCTAGTCTTTCAAGGAGGGTTCACAGGAACAAAGAACACTAAGTTTCTACATGTGTTCTTCATGTTTCAAGTTCAACTGACTGAGCATGTCTCAATTCACATTTTTTCTGTGAAGCCTTTAATATATTGACTGGCATAAGAGATGAGACTCAAGTGGCACATACCTTGCATGTGAGTCTCCAGGTTCTATTCTTTGTTTTGTTTTGGGGCCATACCCAGTAGTTCCCAGGAGTTACTCCTGGTAGGCTCATGGGACCTAAATATAGGATGCCAGGTATCGAACCTGGGTCCATCCCAGGTCAGTCACATGCAAGGCAAACACTCTACTGCTGTGCTATCACTCCAGCCTCCAGGTTCTGTTTTCTCAGTGCAGCCTGCTTCCCCCATAACCAGCAATGACCAAGTGTAGCCCATAGTGGCCACAATGGACCCCTTATAGACCCCTAGTCTTTACTTCAGCATTTTCTGAACTCAAATGTTAATGTTGAAGAGTTCATAATGGGACACAGTGACTGTATTGGCCCAGAGTTGGTTTTTTATAATTTACCTCCCTCATAAAATAAATAGCAGACGTGTCCTGTTTCAAAGTTTCCAAAGACAAGGAAAGCCCTTATAATAGATGTTTAACTTGTTTCTTATGTTACAGTCCATTTTCTGCTGAGATTTTTAGTTCCTTTGTTCTCTTTAGATACTACTGTAACTCCTTATTTACGGTGTCTATTGTAATAAGATCTTTATTGTTACTATGAATTTCTTTCGTCTTTCTTGTTAGGCTTGTTTTCATTGAAATTTTCTAATCCTTAATTTTCTGATACTTTCTATAGTATCCATTTAAAAAACTTTATTCAGGGGCCGGGTAGGTGGCGCTGGAGGTAAGGTGTCTGCCTTGCAAGCGCTAGCCAAGGAAGGACCGCGGTTCGATCCCCCGGCGTCCCATATGGTCCCCCCAAGCCAGGGGCGACTTCTGAGCACATAGCCAGGAGTAACCCCTGAGCGTCAAACGGGTGTGGCCCAAAAACCAAAAAAAAAAAAAAAAAACGTTATTCATTTTTTTCTTTTGGTTTTTGGGCAACACCCAGCGGCACTTGAGCTACTCCTGACTCTGTGCTCAGAAATCGTTCCTGGCAGGCACAGGGGGACCAACACCAGTCCTGGGTCGGCCGCTTGCAAGGCAAACGCCCTACCGCTGTGCTCTCTCTCAAGCCCTAACTTCATTTCTAAGAGAAAATTTTAATTTTAATTCATTCTTTAACTGTCATTCTTTTCTTTTCATACTCTGAAAGCTTTAAAATTATTTTGTTATTTGTTGTCATCTTTATTTTTCCCAGCTCATTTTGTAAAAAAAAATATATATATATATTATTATTATTATTATTATTATTATCGTTATTATACCTTTTTGGGTTTTAGACCACACCCAGCAGTTCTCATGGCTTATTCCTAGCTCTTTGCTCAGAAATAACTCCTAGTGGGCTTGGGGGATCCTATGGGGTACCACAGGCAGTTGTGCAGTATGGCACAAAACAAGCACCATACTTGCCGTACCAGTCCCTATTCCTCATACTACTTTGTTTCTTTCCATTTGGTATTCAGAAGACGAATGTTATTTTCTTCTTTTTTTTTTTGTTTTTGTGCCACACCCAGTAACGCTCAGGGGTTACTCCTGGCTATGCGCTCAGAAGTTGCTCCTGGCTTGGGGGACCATATGGGACACCAAGGGATCAAAATGTGGTCTGTCCTAGGCTAGTGCTGGCAAGGCAGACACCTTTACCTCTAGCACCACCGCCGGCCCGTTACTTTCTTCTTAAAGTACTTCATAATGGTTGAGACCAAAGTATTGGAGGCAAAGCACTTCTTTTGCATTTACTGCAATTGCTACACCCAGGTTTGAATTCCTGGCACCGATCTAATCTCCTGTGTATTGCCAAGATGGTTCTAAGCACAGAGCCAGGAACAGTCCTGAGCACACTGCACATGGTCCAAAAACTTTCAAAAATAATTTTTAAAAAGGCATATCCCCAGGAGCGATTTCTGAGCACATAGCCAGGAGTACCCCTGAGCATCAAACAGGTGTGGCCCACAAAAAAAAAAAAAAAAAAAAAGGCAGATCCCATAATGTGTAGGTGCTTCCAATGTAGAAATCATAAATAAAATTAAATGGCTTTCCTAGATATGGTTCTCAAGTTTCTTCTTTTATTTTGGTTTTTGGGCCACACCAGTGACACTCAGGGGTTACTCCTCCCTATGTGCTCAGAAATTGCTCCTTACACAGGGGACACCAGGGATCAATCCCAGGTCCATCCTGGGTCAGCTGTGTGCAAGGTCTACCGCTATGCTATCGCTCCAGCCCCTCAAGTGCTTTCTTATTCAAGTTCTCAAACCTAATGTTTCCCTTACACTTTTCTAAAGTATGTCTCTTCTGGTAGTCCCTTTGAAGACCCTTTTCTACCTTGGTCAACCGTGCTTATATGCAGTTATTTCTTCTCAGTATGGGCTCTATTCTTTCACTTACTATTTCCAAGAATTCTCAAGAAAATAGAGCTTTCCCAACTCCCTTAATTTTTCGGTCATTTCCTAGAACTCAATCAGAAATCTAAATCTCACATGCTCCCTTCCTGTCAACTATTCTAAGTCAGGCTGACTACATATTTCATTCTGAGGTAAACCACTCCTTTTTATATTTTCTGTGGGTGGTAGCTAAGGCAATTTCTTAGGACTATTAGAAGCCTTTTTAAAACTCCTAGTTTGGGGCCGGAGAGATAGCATGGAGGTAAGGTGTTAGCCTTGCATGCAGAAGGTTGGTGGTTCGAATCCCAGAATCCCATATGGTCCCCTGAGCCTGCCAGGAGCAATTTCTGAGCATAGAGCCTGGAGTAGCCCGAGTGCTACCGGATATGACCCAAAATCCAAAAAAAAAAAAAAAAAAAATTAAAACTTCTAGTTTGCTCCTATAGGTTTTCTGAGGTCTTAAGAATAATGTAATTGGGGCCGGGAAGGTGGCGCTGGAGATAAGGTGTCTGCCTTGTAAGCGCTACCAAGGAATGGACCGCGGTTCGATCCCCCGGCGTCCCATATGGTCCCCCCAAGCCAGGGGCGATTTCTGAGCACATAGCCAGGAGTAACCCCTGAGCGTCAAACGGGTGTGGCCCAAAAACCAAAAAAAAAAAAAAAAAAAAAAAAAAGAATAATGTAATTGTGGGCCGGGAGAGATAGCACAGCAGCGTTTGCCTTGCAAGCAGCCGATCCAGGACCAAAGGTGGTTGGTTTGAATCCGGGTGTCCCATAGGTCCCCCATGCCTGCCAGGAGCTATTTCTGAGCAGACAGCCAGGAGTAACCCTGAGCACCGCCGGGTATGGCCCAAAAACCAAAAAAAAAAAAAAAAAAAAGAATAATGTAATTGTAAGGTAACTGACCACACCTACTTTTATCCTCAACATTTATTAAATTGCCATGCTTGATAACATCTCAAAATAATGCTACTTCATGGAGTCATTACTGTTTGTTATGAAGTCCTTAATGAGATAAGATATTTATGAGACTATAATCCTGTCTAGTCACCGAGCAAACTGATTTAGGCCAGTTGACATTTTCTTCACAGATTTGCTGAAAGAGGAAATACTGCATCTGTTTACATTCTGGGGCAAGTTACCTTCTTTGAAAACATTCTTAATACTCTGTAGGCCACACTTTTCGTAGCAATGCCTTAAGGTATAGAAATATAAGAAGGCTATAAATGTATGCTCTATCAACGAAGAGGCTCAAAATGATCTATAATCATACATTTTACTAGGTAACTCATATTTGGAGGGCCTCTGTCTTCTATTTCTGCCTACTCTTTTTCAATTTTAAAAAATGTGCCTTCAAGTTAAACCCCCAACATCCTTGAGCCCAAGGAGTTAATTCCTGAGCAGACAAGAACGATCCCTAAACAAGCCAGGCATAACCAAAAAAGAGCAGTGAAACATTAAATAAAGCCTCTTCAAAATTGTTTAAAACGTTCATCTACAACTCCTTACCTTCCCTCACTGTCCAACACATCTATTACAATAGGCCTCCCATTTCTACGGCTTAACAAAACATATTTTTGCACTACCTGTAACATTTCTAATCATGAAATAAAAAATAACAAATAAACCACATTTTGTTCACTCTATTCGATCTTGAAAAATCTGATACTATGATAGATGCTGCTATTGATGACTTTAATGTTTGTTTATTTTCCTGAGTTTGTCCTACTTTTTCTTCTCCACCTCCTTTGTAGGTTCATCTGTCAGAATTTTTTTTTTTTTTTTTTTTGGTTTTTGGTTTTTGGGTCACACCTGGTGATGCTCAGAGGTTACTCCTGGCTATGTGCTCAGAAATTGCTGCTGGCTTAGGGGACCATATGGGACGCCGGGAGATAGAACTGTGGTATTCTGGATTTATTCAGAGACTTTCTAAGCACTTTGCTAAGGAAGCCACAGTTCAAGTGTTCCACCATCACCCCAGAGAAAACAAAAGCATGCTACTGATTAGTCAGATTGGCAGGCATGCCTAGCTAGGTAGGTCACCAAAGCTGTCCAATTTTGAATGTTTTGAAAAAGCAGATCTTCCAGACTTGTACTCGGGATTTAAAAAGATGGTCAAAGCCCTCCAATCAGAAAGGTATAAGCACCTGTCCACTCTTCAGTCAGTAAATTCAGACCTGCACTGCTGAGCAGCAGTGCCACTATCCTGATGAGCAGTCACTTGTTCCAGACTGAGTAAGAATCTTCTGGGATATTGTCTTGATGACAAAAATGGTTAAGGAAGGGTGTGATGCTTTATTGATTGTCTGGTTGGTTCCATATTTTTAGTCATTAATTACTCAAAGAGTAATTAGCATGTTCCATAGCTTCTGAACAAAGATAAAGGCAATTTGATTTTTCATACTCCTAGCAGGGGTCCTCAAACTTTTTAAACAGGGGGCCAGTTCACTGTCCCTCAGACCATTGGAGGGTCTGACTATAGTAAAAACAAAACTTATGAACGAATTCTTATGCACACTGCATATATCTTAGTTTGCAATGAAGAAACAAAACAGATACAAATACAATATGTGGTCCGCGGGCCATAGTTTGAGGACCACTGTTAAGAGTCTAAAAGTCTACGTCAAAATATTAACTGGGTTGATTACTTCAGAGTGTATGAATAAAGAATCTGTTCCAGACTTCTCTTCATAACTTGCTAACAGCTGAAATCTCCATACAGTTCTTTTTTTTTTTTTTTTTTTTTTTGGTTTTTGGGCCACACCCTGTAACGCTCAGGGGTTACTCCTGGCTATGCGCTCAGAAGTTGCTCCTGGCTTCTTGGGGGACCACATGGGACACCGGGGGATCGAACCGCGGTCCGTCCTAGGCTAGCGCAGGCAAGGCAGGCACCTTACCTCCAGCGCCACCGCCCGGCCCCTCCATACAGTTCTTAATAGTTTCATCCCTATATACATTTATTTTTACATTAACATTAACTTTTTATATTATACATTAACTTTTACTTTTTATATAGATACAAGTCAATTTAAATTAGGACACAATCTATCAAACACATTTACTTTGATTAGCTAATTAAAATTCTAAACCCAAATTTACTTACTTGTTGTTAGGACATAAATGTGAATTTGAGAGAAAAAAAAAAACCCATAGGATATATGAATTCTGAGCATCTCCTTTTATTCTGTTAAAATGAAAATACTGAAGCTCTAGATTTGAGTAATGTAGATAATTTAATATTAATTCTCCAGATCCATAATCATAATCACAAAATATCTTCAATTCTTTCATCAATAACTTAATAGTTTTTGGTTACAGATCTTTCAACTCACTGATTAAATTTATTCGTAGATAGTATTTTTGACATGATTATAAATGGAAGGCTGATGACGTAGCAAAGAAGTAGAGTACTTGCCTTGCATGTGTGAGGCCCCGGGTTCGATCCCTGGCACCGCAAAACAAAAAACAAAAACAAAAACAAAAATTATAAATAGAAACAATTCTATAATTATCTTTCCAATATTATTAATGTACAGAAATAAAAGTCATCTGAGGGTTTTATTTATCCTGCAACTTTATAAAATTTATTTATTGCTCTAACAAGTGTTTTGGTCCTATCTTGAGGGCTCATATAATCCCATTTAATTTGCAAATAGATATCTTTCCCTTTCCAAATCTGCAGACCTCTTATTTCTTTTTGTTTTGTTTTATTTAGTTTTTTGAGATACATCCAGAGAGAGGCACTCAGTGCTTACTCCTGGGCTCTAAGCTCAGAAATCACTCCTGGCAGGAGCAAGGGATATGGGTATACATATGGGATACAGGGTATTGAACTGGCCAGTCATAGGCAAATGTCATACCCACTGTGCTATCGTTTTCTTTTCTTTGCTTAACTGCTCTGGCTACAACTTCTCGGACCAAGCTGAGTAAAGTTACTTGAGTTGAAGTCCTTGGCACATACAGGCACCTAACAGCAGAAGAACACTTTCAGCTTTTCCCCACTAGTTATGACATTAGTTATGTATTTATAGCCTTGGTTTTCACCACATTGGGGTCCATTATCTGTTGAGATAATGGATAAAAACACTCATTTGTTGAGATTTTTATCATGAATAGAGAACTGAACGGTGGTTGTCAGTGACAGGCAAAGCCAAAATGGTAGTTAAGGTTGTCAAAACTTCTAGCTGTGGGCTGGAATCTACAGTAAGTAGTTGATAGGGCACTTGCATTGCATATGGTCAACCTAGATTCAATCCTCGAATTCTGTATGATCCCCGGAGCCCACCAGGTGTAGGTGTGATCACTGAGCACAGAAGCCAGGAGTAAACTTTGAGCATATGACGTCAGATATGGTCCATAGAATCAAACTTTTTGTTTTGTTTAGGGATCACACCTGGCAATGCACAGGTGTTTCTCCTGATTTTGCACTTAGGGATCTCTCCAGGTGCTTTTCAAGGGAACCTATGGGGTACCAGGAATCAAACCTGGGTTAGCTTCGTGCAAGGTAAGAGCCCTCTCCAGAGGTGAACCAAACATTTTTAAAGGGAAATTCAGTTGATGAATGTCCATGGTTATTTTACTTATTCTATTTCTCTCTGAGGAATACTTAGGTGTTACCCCAGCTCAGTGATCACGGGACCATCAGTGCTAAGGAACAAATCTAAGCGTCATGTGGCAAAGCATAAGCTCTTGCCCTTTAAACAATCTCTCCTGCCCTCAGATGTTATTTTAAACACAGATACATAATCAAATATCCTATTTATGTATCATATATACACAACTTTTGCATATCTTATACATAAATCATGTAATGATGTTTTCTTTTAAAAATTATAGGGCCCGGAGAGATAGCACAGCGGCGTTTGCCTTGCAAGCAGCCGATCCAGGACCAAAGGTGGTTGGTTCGAATCCCGGTGTCCCATATGGTCCCCCGTGCCTGCCAGGAGCTATTTCTGAGCAGACAGCCAGGAGTAACCCCTGAGCACCGCTGGGTGTGGCCCAAAAACCAAAAACCAAAAAAAAAATAAAATAAAATATTGGGGTGGGGCAGAGTGATTGTGCAGCAGTATGGCATTTGCCTTGCACGCAGCTGACCCAGAATGAACCTGGGCTTGATCCCTGGCACCCCATAGGTTCCCCCAAACCGGAAGCGATTTCTAAGCACAAGCCAGGAGTAACCCCTGAGCATCACTGGGTGTGGCCCAAAAAAACAAATAAAATAAAATAAAATAAAAACATAAATATTGGGAGGCTTGGGCCACACCAAGAATACTCACCAGGGATTATCATAACCCCTGAGGTTTTATATATGAATTTTTATATATATATATATTTATGAATTTTTTTATTTTGGTTTTGAACCACACCTGGCTATGCTCAAGGGTTATTTCTGGCTCTGTAATCAGGAATCACTCCTGAAAAGGTTCAGTTCTATAAGGGGTGCCAGGGATCAAATCCAGGTTAGTCACATGCAAGGCAAACACCCTGCCACTGTACTGTCATTCTGGCCCATTAATGTTTTTAATGTCTTACTACTTATAGCTTCATGTTAGTATTAATTAATTTACAAATTGTAATATTCACCAAAGTCATAGTTTATCATTATTAATAGAGGTTATCAATCATTTCAAAGCATCTGGTTAATCATAAAAATTTAACTCCACTTTTTTATTTGATCTGGTTAGATGATTATTGCTGTTAACCTGACAATAAGACTAATAGCCTACAAAGTATTAAGTTATGATACTCTAATGTTATTAAGTTTGCAAATTATAATTATCTTTTTCTTTTTGGTCTTTGAGCCACACCCAGCAGTGCTCAGGGGTTATTCCTGACTCTGAACTCAGGAATCACTTCTTGTGGTGCTTGGGGGACCATACAGGATGTCAAGGATTGAACCCAGACCAGTTGTATAAAAAGCAAATGCCCACCCCGCTGTGCTATTGCTCCAATCCCAAAAATTATCTTTGGGGCCGGTGAGGTAGCGCTAGAGGTAAGGTGTCTGCCTTGCAAGCGCTAGCAAAGGAAGGACTGCAGTTTGATCCCCGGGCATCCCATATGGTCCCCCCAAGCCAGGGGCAATTTCTGAGCGCTTAGCCAGGAGTAACCCCTGAGCATCAAACAGGTGTGGCCCCCCCCCAAAAAAAAAAGAATTATCATTATTATAGCTAAAATTGAGACTTCAAAAATACATATAATTTAAAGATGGTAGAAAACCACAACTCCTGGGGCCGGGAGGTGGCGCAAGAGGTAAGGTGCCTGCCTTGCCTGCACTAGCCTTGGACGGACTGCGGTTCAATCCCCCGGTGTCCCATATGGTCCCCCAAGCCATGAGTGACTTCTGAGCGCATAGCCAGGAGTAACCCCTGAGCGTTACCGGGTGTGGCCCAAAAACCAAAAAAAAAAAAAAAAGAAAACCACAACTCCCATCAACTGATAATGAAACACAAAACGAGGCAGCAAAAATCACAACTACCATGAATCTTGCCAGTTAAAATTAGTGATGGTATTTCAGGTTCTAACTATGACAAATACCTACTATCATTTACATAAAGTACTTTTTTTTTCTTTTTCTTTTCTCTTTTTTTCTTTTTAATTTTATTGAAGACAAAGATGCAAAGAAAGGACAAGATGAATTTACAGTGGGAAGGCAATTTTTTTTCTTTTTCTTTTCTCTTTTTAATTATTTACATAAAATACTTAAAAAAAATAACAGACCTGATTTTTCTGGGCGGTCTTCTGTATTTTACTACATTGAAAAGCCAAGTTATCAGCACTGGACTTGAATGAAACTGTACCTAGACTGCTGACTGGAACTAGGACTACTCTTTATGACTATTGCATAAGCTACATTTATAGTTTAGGAGGTTTCTAGATAGTTGAAAAGTAAAAGTTTTTTAAGTGGCCTCAAAATGAGACTTCCCTGGAAACTGACATTAGAGGATGTTATTATACCACAGATCTGCTAATGGTTTATTGTGACCATCATTTTAGTAAAAAAAAAAAAAAAACATTACTTTAAAATCATGAAACTACTTATTCAAGCACATATAAATCATGTTATAACATAGGGGTGGGATAACACCACCATAAAATCTACAATAGTAATCTCATTAATCAGGTACAATTTTATATGTTGTATAGCACATATGGGACTCCTTAATTTATAAGAGCAAGTGGGGATTATGTATTCCATTTCCTGAGATGAGTATCTCTTGGTGCTACATGTACCAAGAGAACATTTTTTTTTTTTTTTTGGTTTTTGGTTTTTGGGTCACACCCGGCGGTGCTCAGGAGTTACTCCTGACTGCTCAGAAACAGCTCCTGGCAGACACGGGGACCATATGGGACACCGGGATTCAAACCAACCACCTGTGGTCCTGGATCCGCTGCTTGCAAGGCAAACGCCGCTGTGCTATCTCTCCAGGCCCAAGAGAACATTTTCTTAACGCAGCAGTCCTACTTTTTCTCCCTTATCATATTTTTGCTTGCTATATGCAGAAATTTTGCCTTCCACATGCAGTTGCCATTGACTCAGTTTGTAAGTCAGGATGCATCTCATTATAGACACCACTGTTCTAGTGTATACTTGGTAAAGCATGAGTAAAGTAAGATTGAGGTCAATGTTACATTACAGGAAGAAATAAGAAACCCTTAAGATCTAGGTGATAGTTTATCTAGTGAGATCTCTAAGAAAAATTGAGACAGAATTCTAAAAACTAAGAACCAAAGGTGGCAAATTATTTCCATATATATAAAGTACCATAAAAGTTTATTTGGGGCCGGAGCAATAGCACAGCGGTAAGGCATTTGCCTTGCATGCAGCCAACACAGGATGGACCCCTTTGAATCTCGATATCCCGTATGGGGGTCCCCTGAACCTGCCAGGAGCGTCTTCTGAGCACAAAGCCATGAGTAACCCTGAGCGCCTGCCTCCGAGTGTGACCCAAAAACAAACGAAAAAAATTTTTAACTATTCTGACATTAACTTTCCAACAAAATAAAGTAAACAGCACTGAGACAAGTTCTCCTGAGCATTCAACATTCCATCTGTAACTGGAAAAAAATATATACAGGATGCAACTATCTCTTGGAATAGGACAGGCAACTTCTAACAAAGGCAAAATTCAGGGGCCGGGCGGTGGCGCTGGAGGTAAGGTGCCTGCCTTGCCTGCGCTAGCCTAGGGCAAACCGAGGTTCGATCCCCCGGCGTCCCATATGGTCCCCCAAGAAGCCAGGAGCAACTTTTGAGCACATAGCCAGGAGTAACCCCTGAGCGTCACAGGGTGTGGCCCAAAAACCAAAAAAAAAAAAAAAAAAAAAAAAAAGGCAAAATTCAGCAGGAGCGGTCTCCTCTCTTGATTCTCAGTCTGAAGAAAAGTATGAGGAGGGGGCCGGAGAGAGAGCATGGAGGTAGGCCGTTTGCCTTGCATGCAGAAGGACGGTGATTCGAGTCCCGGCTTCCCATATGGTCCCCTAGCCTGCCAGGGGTGATTTCTGAGCATAGAGCCACGTGAGCGCTGCTGGGTGTGACCCAAAAACAAAAACAAAAACTAAAAAAAGAAAGAAAAAAAGAAAAGTATAAGGGGTTAGACCCCAAGCAAACTAAAGCTAATGAGCCAGAGAATTTGTGGTTATGAAACGAAAGGATCATTAGAGCAAAGCTATTGAAAAGCTGCAGAGAAAACTACAGAGAAGGGTGTCAGTAAGCTACTAGTATTTCTTCAATCCCCCAATGAAGGCTACTAATGAGGTGCAAATGTAAGATACAAGTGAGAGGGCCCAGAGAGATAGCACAGCGGTGTTTGCCTTACAAGCAGCCAGAACCAAAGGTGGTTGGTTTGAATCCCGGTGGTGTCCCATATGGTCCCCCATGCCTGCCAGGAGCTATTTCTGAGCAGACAGCCAGGAGTAACCTCTGAGCACCGCCGGGTGTGGCCCAAAAACAAAAAAAAAAAAAAAAAAAAAAAAGATACAAGTGAGAGACAAAAAAGGTATTAAAAACATTAAATTTAAAAAATAAATACACAGGGGCCGGAGAGATAGCACAGCGCATTTGCCTTCACAGCAGCTGATCCAGGAGTAACCCCTGATCACTGCCGGGTGGAGAATTAGCATGGTAGTAGGGCATTTGCCTTGCATGCAGAAGGATGGTGGTTCGAATCCCAGCATCCCATATGGTCCCCTGTGCCTGCCAGGAGTGATTTCTGAGCTGTGCCTGCCAGGAGTGATTTCTGAGCATGGAGCCAGGAGTAACCCCTGAGCGATGCCGGGTGGTAGTAGGGCATTTGCCTTGCATGCAGAAGGATGGTGGTTCGAATCCCGGCATCCCATATGGTTCTCTCCCCTCCACCCCACCCCTGCCCAGCCTGCCAGGAGCAATTCTGAGCGTAGAGCCAGGAGTAACCCCTGAGTGCTACAGGGTGACCCCCCCCCCAAAAAAAAGACCAAATCAAAGAAGATTCCTTGAGATAACTAATAATGTAGAAACATATTACCAATATCTGTGGGACACAGCAAAAGCAGTACTTACAGGGAAACTCATAACAATGTAAAAAACAAAATCAACTATCTTAAGTATCTGGAAAGCCAACAACAAAGAAACCCAAAAATACATGCTGATGGGCCCGGAGAGATAGCACAGCAGCGTTGCCTTGCAAGCAGCCAATCCAGGACCAAAGGTGGTTGGTTCGAATCCCGGTGTCCCATATGGTCCCCTTGCCTGCCAGGTGCCATTTCTGAGTAGAAAGCCAGGAGTAACCCCTGAGCAATGCCAGGTGTGGCCCAAAAACCAAAAAAAAAAAAAAAAAGAAAATACATGCTGAAGAAATAATAAAAACCAGATCAGAAATCAACAATGTAGAACAGGGAAAACAATACAAGAATTGATGAAACCAGGACATGGTTGTTTGAAGAATAAACAAGATAGACCAACCACTGGCAAAGACAAAAAAGGGGAAATACTCAAATCAGAAATTAAAAGAGGAGAAATTACAACAAAACCCAGAAATACAAGACATCATAAGAGCATTTTTGTTTTGGGGCCACGCTGGCTGCGCTCAGGGGTCACTACTAGCTCTGCACTCAGATATCAGTCCTGGCAAGCTCAGGGGACCATGTGGGATGCCAGGAATCGAACCCAGGTATGTCCAGGATTGGTTGCATGCAAGGCAAACGCCCTACTGCTGTGCTATCAATCCAGCCCCTTCATAAGAGCTTATTATGAACAACTGTACTGTTAAGCTAGAGAAACTACTAGAAATAAAAAGGATTTCTGGAAACTCCCAAAACTGAAGGAGAAAATAGAAAGCCTAAATAGGCCTATAAGGAAATTTCAACAGTAATCAAGAACAAAAGTCCAGGACAAGAAGGTAAGTTGTATAAAACATTTAGAGAAGAGCTAGGGCCCAGAGCGGTGGCACTAGAGGTAAGGTGTCCATCTTGCAAGCACTAGCCTAAGACAGACCGCAGTTCGATATTCTGGAGTTCCATATGGTGCCCCCCCCCAAAGCCAGGAGCGATTTCTGAGTGCATAGTCAGGAGTAACCCGAGTGTCAATGGTGTGGCCTAAAAACAAACAAACAAACATTTGGAGAAGAATTAATACCACTGAACCTTACACTCCTCCAAAATATCGAGATGAGACCCTTCCAAATACCTTCAATGAAGCTAACATTACACTCATTCCCAAAGCTGACAGATACTATCGAGAAAGAAAACTACAGACCAATCTCACTAATGAACATTGATGCAAAAATCTTTAATAAGGCTGAGCGATAGAATAGTGGTAAGGTATTTGCCTTGCACATGGCCAACACATGACAGACACTGATTCGAATCTCAGCATCTCATATGGACCTCCAAGCCTGCCAGGAGCAACTTTTGAGTGCAGAAGAGTGACCCCTGAGCACCAGTGGGTATGGCCCCAAAACCAATAAATAAATAAATAAATAAATAAATAAAGTTTAAAAAACATGTGGGACAGAGGCTGGAGAGATAGCATGGAGGTTAAGGCATTCGTTTGCCTTGCATGCAGGATGGTGGTTCGAATCCAGGCATCCCATATGGTGCGCCCCGAGCCTGCCAGGAGTGATTTCTGAGCGTAGAGCCAGGAGTAACTTACCCCTGAGCACCGCTGGATGTGACCAAAAAATAAATGAATAACAGGATGGTCAGCTAGCAACAAAAACTTACTAAACCTGCCAATATCGTAATAACCTCAATGAAGATAAAATAGTTTTCACAAATTTGCTTGTCACTGTACTTTTTAAAATTTTTTTAACTTTTTAAATTTTTCTTTCTTTTTTATTTCTATTTTTTAAGTAATGTTCTCACTTATCTGGAAACAAATTAAGTTCAACTATGTGATTCATGTTCTTTAAATAAAGTAAATAAAAACAAATCACGTGAATGAAAGTGGAGCCAGAATACAGTGAGTGGGTTGGGAGTCTGTCTTGCATATATAGCCAACCCAGGTTTGATCCCCCATCACTACCACTGTGATCCCCAATATAAGACAAAACAATAATTCTCTTCTTATCAATTGTATTAATATGGTTTGAGTTAATGAAACAAGGATTGAATACTATTTTCCAGATTTATACAATTTAAAAAAATAACCCCCCAAATTAATATATAAACACACACATATATGGCCAGATACACAAGGGTAAAGTAATCATACACACACACACACACATACACACACACACACACACACACACACACACACACACACACGGCCAGAGATACTCAACGATAAAGTAATTGCCTTACATTTAGCTAACCTCAGCCCATTTCAATCCTCAGCACCACATACAATCCCTCAAATCCACCAGAAGTAAACCCAGAGCATAGCCAGGTGTGACCCAACACCCCCTCACCCTTAAACAAAGAAAAGCCATCAAATTCAGCTCTCTGGGGGGAAAGGACCTAGAAATCTGTGCTCTGGGGGTCACTTCTGGTGGTAACCAGGGACCATATGTAGCTCAGCTCTGTGGATTCAAACCTGCAATGGAGCACATTACCTCCTATGTTATCTCTCCAACCCTAGTAAGGCTAATGTCTGAAAACTACCTAATTTCCAAAGCATATATAAATGGCAACGTTATAACCTCCACAAAACTTTTGTTTGACCCACAAAATAGGACTGTGTGTGTAGCTGTATTTAAGACACGTATGCCATGTTTCCTCTTTTGAAGATAATTGTCCATCTGTCCCTCCATAACCCTCCTCCCCGCCCTTCCATCATCCCTCCCTCTCTCTCAAAACTATTTTACTACCCCAAAGACAAATACTAGGGGCCGGAGGTAAGTGGTAGGGCATTTGCCTTGCACATGGCTGACCCAGGGTGAACCTGGGTTCAGGTTCAATTCCTCGAGTCCCAGAGGGTCCCCCGAGACAGGAGCAATTTCTGAGCACAGAGCCAGGAGTAACCCATAAGTGTTGGTGGGTGTGGCCCCAAAACAAAAGACAAATACTAGCTAACATAAAATACTAGAGAAATTTTACTCAAAAATCCAGGTTTCTGGGGCCAGAGCAATAGCACAGTGGGGAGGGCGTTTACCTTACAAGCATCCCAAAAGGTCCATTCCTCCACCCCACCCCCACCCCAATCCCAGCCTGCCAGGAGCAATTTCTGAGTGCAGAGCCAGGAGTAAATCATGTTGCCAATGGGTGTGGCCCAAAAAAACAAAATACATACAAACCAAAAAAATCAAGATTTCTTTAAAACAAAAAAAAGACTAAGGTTAGCACTAACTTTGCATTCTATCCTAACAATCTGGCAGAGCTCAATTTCCTCCTCCTCCCCTCACTTGATAACTACAAATGCCCTATTATTTTACTTCAAAGCTTATAGATTTCCATCTCAATTACCGACTTACTTCTTGTGCAGGTATAGCAGCCAACCCTAGATGCCATTATCCTCAAGTTCACTCAAATGAACAAAAGTGGTCAAATAAAACTTATTTGTTCATTTATTTGGTTCTGAAATGTTCTAAATTTAGTTCGAAAGCCTTAGCTTAATATTAAAATAATTTGCAAAAAAATAAAAAAAAAAGATCAAGAGGGAAAATATTCCAAGTCACTGAGATGTAGAATATTGTTTAGAATTTTCAGAAAATAATTCTTTTTTTTTTTTTTTTAATTTTTTTTTTTTTTTTTTTTTGTGGTTTTTGGGTCACACCCGGCAGTGCTCAGGGGTTTTTCCTGGCTCCATGCTCAGAAATTGCTCCTGGCAGGCACAGGGGACCATATGGGGCGCCGGGATTCGAACCGATGACCTCCTGCATGAAAGGCAAACGCCTTACCTCCATGCTATCTCTCCGGCCCCAAATAATTCTTTTTTTAAAGTGTATTTGAATATAGCATGTTACAGACTTTTTCTCAGTTAACAAAAACATTTCTCAATATAAGCCCTTCTTGAACTCAACCTGCTTACAACAAAAGGAAAAATCTACTAAATACTGGGAATTACACAGAACGTTTTAAGAAACCTAGAACTGCAAACTTGACTCAGAACGGAGGATCAGAGATATTATTTATGTTCTCTCATTCACTTGGGTCTCAATATTATGGCCAGATATATTAAGAGACTATTTGTGGGGCCAGAGGGATAGCACAGCGGTGTTTGCCTTGCAAGCAGCCGATCCAGGACCTAAGGTGGTTGGTTCGAATCCCGGTGTCCCATATGGTCCCCCGTGCCTGCCAGGAGCTATTTCTGAGCAGATAGCCAGGAGTAACCCCTGAGTCTTGCCAGGTGTGGGCCCAAAAAAAAACAAAAAAAAACCAAAAAAGACTTTGTATAAATTCAAAATTCAGGTCTGTTAGCCTACTTTTAACAGTTTTTAAAATATAAATAAAAGATTCAAGTGTAAACTTTTAATCATTTAAAGAACTAATTAATCAATTTAATTAATTAAGAACTAAGAATTGGGCTGGGAGATAGCATGGAAGTAAGGCGTTTTGCCTTGCATGCAGAAGGATGGTGGGTTCGAATCCCAGCATCCCATATGATCCCCGAACCTACCAGGAGCAATTTCTGAGCATAGAGCCAGGAAGTAAACCCCTGAGCGCTGCGGGGGTGGACCCAAAAACCAATAAATAAAACATAAAATAAGAACTAGAATTGAGGCTTGTATCTAGCTTGCTTGCTCTATCAAGCTCATGTTCTCGTTTGACTAAAGTATTTCATTCCTATCTTCCTATCTCACATCTTTCTAAGAAAGTTTCATGGGGGCTAGAGTGATAGCACAGCAGGTAGGGCATTTGCTTTGCATGTAGCCAACCTAAGTTCAATACAAGGTATCACATATGGTCCACCAAGCCTGCCAGGAGTAACTTCTGAGAGCCCAGCCAGGAGTAATCCCTGAGAGCTACAGAATGTGGCCAACCCCCCACACACACACAAAAGAAAGTATTATTCAATAAAAACATCTTTTTTTTTCTTTTTTTTTGGGGGGGGGGTCACACCCAGCAGCACTCAGGGGTTACTCCTGGCTCCAGGCTCAGAAATCGCTCCTAGCAGGCTCTGGGACCATACGGGATGCCGGGATTCGAATCAATGACCTTCTGCATGAAAGGCAAACGCCTTACCTCCATGCTATCTCTCTGGCCCCAATAAAAACTTATCTTGCTTTACTCTTTTGTTTCTGTGAAGAAAAGGTAAAGGCATCATCAGAATGCCTGTGCTGAGGTTAAGACTGACTTTCCTTTCCTACAAAAAGAATTCAATTCCTCCCTCTAGCTTGAGTCTGGCTGGGAAGAAATTGGGGGACAGGGCAGGGTTCATCTCCCAAGCAGTGCAGGACAAGTGAACTTCAGGCACAGCTTGATGACCACCGTGGGATGCTTGCAGAATATGATATAAGCCAAGTCGTGTTCATAGTGTACTTGACCAGTCCTCATCCACATGATGCCTTCCCTGAATGCAACTGGCTGCCTGAGGTGGGCTGAACAAAGAAGTGAGAATTTTTTTCTCAAGGCTACCTCCTCCCCTGTGTAACCTCAGGTGAATGAACCACCTTAAGTGTACAAACCCTACTGCACACACAACCCCTACATACACATCCCCCCTCTACTGCAACAAAACGAGGGTTTTTTTTTTGGGGGGGGGGGTTCTGGTCTGATCAGATTTCAAAAAATACCACTTTCTTTTCTTTTTTTTTTTGGTTTTTGGGTCACACCTGGCAGCTCTCAGGGGTTACTTCTGGCTCTAGGCTCAGAAATTGCTCCTGGCAGGCTTGGGATTCCCGCTGTCCTTATGCATGCAAGGCTAACAACACCTTACCTCCATGCTATCTCTCCAGCCCTCAAAAATACCTCTTTTGAGCCAGAGATAGTAGAGGGTGATATGCTTGCCTTGCACATAGTCACAAATCTGATTTGTTCCCCAGCAGCACATAAGGTTCCCCAAGTACTCCAGGGTGTACCCTCCGAAGGAGAGAATTGAGATTTGAGGGGCCAGAGAGATAGTACAGTGGGTAAGGCACTTGCCTTGCAAGGATGATCCACTTTCAATCCCTAGCACCACTTAATAGTTGTTCCCTGAGCACAGCTTAGTACAGCCTAAAAAAAAAGCAGCCTTGAAAAACAAAACAAAACCCTGAGATTTGTTTCACCTAATTTTCCAATAGGTGTGGACCCTTCAGAGCAAACCAGTGTAAAGAATCTGAGCTTTTCCCAGGTGTGCAAGTGATCAAAGTCTTCCAAGGATGCTGCTAGGTTAGGAGGGTGAGGGCCTGAGACAAAGGCTAGTTTGTGACTTACAGCCAACCCATCAACTGTTTTTATTTTGGGGTTTTTTTTGGGGGGGGGAGGTGATTTTAGGAGAGAGGATATCCCCACACAGAGGTGTTTGGGACTTACTCCTGACTCTGCACTCAAGGGATCGATCACTCTGGACAGGACTCAGGGGACCTTCTGGGGTACCCAAATCCACCAGGTGCAAGGCAAAGTACCCTACACACTGTACTGTTTGGCTCAGACGCCCAGTCCCCTGGTTCTGTGGGGACAGGTGAAGTGGGCCAGCTGACATTGGTGCAGGTAATGGGTGTTCCATATAAGAGAGCCTAATAGCAACAACTCCTATCCTAATCCAGGAGACTTAACTTTATGCTACTAGATATTAGACATGAACCCTTTCTGGTTCGAATAGAAAGCGCTATTTTCCAAGGCTTTCTATTTTCCTTAGACCAGCATCCTTTCAAAACAGAAACAAAAGAGGAACAAATAAAGGATGGGACATCTGTTAACCCTGATGCAGTTTTGCGTGTGTATCTTCAAACATCAAGGATCTATTCATATATATCCCCTGATCCTTCCTTACACCTTGACCAAATTGCATTCCCATGCACAGTAAAAAGTAACTCCCTCTTCAAAGTAAAAAGTCAAAGATACCGGCCCGCTGCTAGTCACCTGGCATGTTTTTTTGTTACCAAGCTCTCCAAATACTCGGCAATCTTGAAATACTCGAAGAAGCCGACCTCGTCCTATCTAACTTGAACCACCGTGTTCACTTGAACTTGAAAATGCTGCAAAAACCTGTTGAACTGGGTCTCATTTAGGAGAGTTAGCAAATGCCCTCAAGAGTTGAAAAACCAACTCGGACGATTTCCAGCGGAGGTGGGATCTGCCTGTAAATCTGCAAATCGCCAAGAAAACACCCTGTACCCTTTCCCCCTCGCCACAGAAGAGAGAGAGATGAGGTGAGTGAGGAGAGAGAGAGAGAGAGAAAGAGAGAGAGAGAGAAGAGAGAGAGAGAAGGCACGGCATTTGAAGTCCCTTTCGTCCCCCAGCAGTGAGGAAGAGAACTGGGAAAGCAAAGGAGGCCGTGAGCAGGTGGAGAACCCCCAAAACCCTGGCAAGAGGGAGAAACCAGGCGACGGGCAGGCAAGACGCTCCAACACCACCATTTAAAAAAAGAAAAGTCAGTAGACCGTCCGCTCCATCATTCGCTCCCCATTGGGGTGTGTTGTCCCCCGACTTTCCAGCTCCAAAGAACGTGGGTGCCAACCACGAGCGTGCCGGGGAACTGGACAAAGCTTTGGGGGGTGTGGGTGTGGGGAGAGGGAAGACAGCGGCAGCGATCGGGGGGGATGCAGGTGGGGAAGAAACCCGAGATCAGCCTCTGCCCCATTGATGGGGGTGTATGTGTGTGCGAAGACTTCGGGGCGTCCGTCCGTCCCTCCAGCAGCGGGGAGGGGATGGGGAGACCTGGGAAGTTACGGGGGTGCTGCTCGGGGACATCGATGACAGCGAGCGAGCGGAGCGATCGCGTCGCGCCCCCCGCCCCCTCCCGGCTCCTCCGTCCCTCCTTCTCTCGCTCACCCTGGGTGGCGAACGGCAGGGGAGCCGCTGCCCGGCGGACGCGGATCCGGGCCCGGGCCCGGGCAGCGGGGCGGGCGGCGGCGTGTCGGCCGAGCCCAGCATGGGCGCGGGCAGCATGAGGTAGCGCTGGGGCGCGGGCAGGCAGCGCTGGGCAGAAGGGAGTGCAGGCAGGGCAGCAGCTTGGGCGAGCGGCTCTGATGTTCTGGTGGGCACACGGCGCAAGTGTTCCAACAGGTTGAGGCGGGCCGCCTCGCCGCCCTGCTCCGAGTCGGGGCCCTGGCGGCTCTCTCGGCCTCGTTCTCGCCGCTCGGCGCCCGCGGGGGGGGGGGGGGGTGGGGGCGGGGGGGGCCGGGGCGGGTCGCGGTTCGCGGAAGGGCCCCGGCGGCCGCCGTAACCGGAGCCCCCGCGGGCCCACCGTAGTCGGAGCCGGGGGCCGAAGCCGAAGCCGAAGCCGAAGCCGCCGCGGCCGCCGCCGCCGCCCTTCTCCACAGCCACCTCTCCATTGTCCTGCCCCCGCCGCCGACCGGGGAAGGGGGGAGCGCGGTCTCGGTCTCCGTCTCCGCCCGGCCACTTCCTCCGCCTTCTGCTCCAACCTCCTCCTCCCGCGGCTGCTTCTCCTCCGCCTCCGTCTCCACCTCAGCCGCCCGGGCCGGGGCCGCTCCGACGACGAGCGACCCGGGGAGGCGGAGGGACGAAACCGGAGCCGCTCGGGGCCGGAAGGAGGAAGGCTTGGGAATCCGCCCGCCCGCCCGAGGCACCCGAGAGGCGGGCCGCGCGGGGTGGTCCGCTCCGCCAACCGCCGCGGCGTTCGTCAAAATCCGCCAGCTCGCCCGCCGCCTCCCCGCCTCTCTCTCCCCCTCTCAGTCTCTCTCTCAGCGACGCGCGGCCCCCCTCTAGCCCCGCCCCAAGCCCCGGCTGCAAAGGGCGCGCCTGTCCAATAGGAGCGCGGGCCTGCCGAGGAAAGGGGCGGGTCTTGCCGAAGCCCGGGAGGCTCCGACGGCCGCGTCGGGAGTTTGAGGAGGGGAAGTGGGCGTGTCCCCCTCTGGACCCGCCCCGTGACGTATTCCAACCGCGTCTTCTGATTGGTTGTTGGGGGCCGTGAGGCGCTGCCTCGGAAAGGAGTAAAGGTTGATTTGTTAACCTACCCGGCCGCCTAATTCGGTCTAGCGGGGTTGGCTCCTCCCAGTGGGCGGGGCTTCACGATGTCCACTCGGGCCGCTTTTGCTGAAAGCTGGAAAACTCTGTTGGTCTTTAAAGTACTGGTTGTGTTTTTCAGGGGGAGTGTCAAAGAGAGAGTGGAGAGCAAACAAGGGATTTTTATATAGATATTGTGTGCGTATATATATATATATATTTGTAATCGTGGGGCTTCAATAAAGATATTTTAAAGAGGGAAAAATGAAAACTGCCAAAAATGTAAAATAAAATATATATTGTGTAATACAAGTTTTATTAAGAGGATAGTGTAGAAGCAGCATGGATATTGCTACCTGAATCTGTTGCAGCTCCCATGATGGAAATAGGAGCATGAAAGAATATAGTTTTCTGGGCCGGAGAGATAGCATGGAGGTAAAGCGTCTTGCCTTCGATGCTAAAGGTCATCAGTTCGAATCCCGGAGTCCCATATGGTCCCCGGTGCCTCTGCCAGGAGCAATTTCTGAGCATGGAGCCAGGAAATAAACCCCTGAGGCACTGCTGGGTGTGACCCAAAACCACACAAAAAAAAAAAATAAAAAAAAAAAAAAAAAAAAAAAAAAGAATTATCGTTTTTCTGGATGAGGACTTGGCCTAGGAGCGTTGCAATGCCTTGAGAGCGCTAGCATCAGTCGTTAACATCACTGTAAAAAGGAAAAAAGGATAGAAAGGGTATGTGGATAGGTGGGGCGGTAAAGAGAATGTTCTCTTATAAATAAGCGTTTCAAAGATTTGCCCATGAAAAAGGAGAATTTTTTTAAGTTGGCAATATTTAATTTTTAATGCACAGAAAATGTTTGGTTTTCTGAAAATAGCATAGAAATGATTGCAGTGACTTCATTGCTTATATGGTGGCTTCATTTAAAGAAATACTGGTGAACCTCAGTAGCTGATATCCAGATAATTTAAAATTTTCATTTCCGGGCCAGAGAGCTAGCATGCCTTTCATGCAGAAGGACGGTGGTTCGAATCCCAGGCATTCCACATGGTCCCCTGTGCCTGGCCAGGGACGATTTCTGAGCATAGAGTCAGGAGGAACCCCTGAGCACGTGCCAGGGTGTTGACCCAAAAAAACGAAAAAAAAAGAAAAAAATTCAATTTCCTTTTCTGTCTTCCCATGTTTACATCAAAATTATATATATTTTTACTATAAAAAAGGGCAACGAAAACAAGGGCCTTCGCAATAGAACAGGAAAGTACATTCCTTTGTATGCAGAGGACTAGGACTTAATTCCCCTCCCTTTTTCCTAACAGTGATGGGCAACCTTTTTTTTTCAACTGAGCCAAATCTTGCCAAAACCACGATTGAAATTTATTTTGAGAGCCACACAGGGTGTGCACTGACAGAGGCTAGGAGCAGAGTCCTGACTCCTGGAGCTGCCGCCCGACACATAGAAGAGCCACATTAACAAGTGTAAAGAGCTGCATGTGGCTCTAGAGCTGCCGACCACTGCCCTAGAACAAGGCCCAGTGCCAGGATTAAGCTCTGAACAGAGTGGGCCCCACCTCCCTCCCAACCAAAACTGAGTTTGTAAGGAGTTTTAAGTATTGAAATGACTATGTGTGTAAGAGGAAGATGGGTAGAAGCTAGTCTTTTCTACACAAAGGACTACCCCCTCCCAAAGAAAATTCTATACAGTGGGAAAGGATTTTGTAAAAATTGAGATCATCTTGAAAAAAGAGAATCAACTCAGGTATTCTAATCTTTTTTTTACCTCTTTTAGTGGTCTGAGCAAAAGTAGTATGCTTAGGGCACTTCCCTTGGATGATTCCATCTATAGCATCCCCTATAGTCCCTTGAGTCTGCAAGGAATGATCCCTAAGAGCAGAGCCAGGAGTAACTCCTGAGCACCACAGGGTGTGCCCACCCACCCCCCAAAAAAAGCAACACTCGGGGGCTGGAGTGATAGCATAGCAGTAGGGTGTTTGTCTTGCAAGCTGTCTACCTAGGATTGACTCAGGTTTAATCCCCAGCATCCCAAATGGTCCCCTGAGCCTGCCAGGAGCAATTTCTTCATTTTATTTTATTTTTTAGTTTTTGGGTCACACCCAGTGGTGCTCAGGGGTTACTCCTGGCTGTCTGCTCAGAAATAGCTCCTGGCAGGCACGGGGGACCATATGGGACACCGGGATTCGAACCAACCACCTTTGGTCCTGGATCGGCTGCTTGCAAGGCAAATGCCGCTGTGCTATCTCCCCCCCCCCCAACCAGGAGCAATTTCTAAGCACAGAGCCTGGAGTAACCCCTGAGGGCTGCTGTGTATGGCCCAAAACAACAACAACAAAAGGCAACACATTTTTCCCAGAGAATCCTTTCTGACCAGTAACTTTCCCATACTTGTTATTGAATTTTATTTGGGAAAGGAGAGAGGAGGGAGCCACTATGGATGTGCTCAGGGCTTACTACAAAATGATCAGAGATTACTTCTGGGATGCTAGAAATTAAACCAGGATCAGCAAGTACTTTAACCTTAGTACCATATCACTCAAGTCACCTCCATATTGCTTCTTTTGTTTTTGTTTGTTTGTAGGGTCACACCCAGCAATGTTCAGGGGTTATTGCTCGGGATCAAACCTAGGTCAGTACCAGAGCAATAGTACAATGTGTAGGGCATTTGCCCTGCATGGGGCTGACCCAGTTTCTAAACACAGCACACAATAGGGTCCTCAGAGCATCCCCAGGAGTAATTTTTGAATGCAAAGCCAGGAGTAACCCCTGAATAGTGCAGGGTGTGGCTCAAAAAATAAACTGAAGGCCAGAGCGATAGTACAGCAGTAGGGTGTTTGCCTTTCATGCTGCTGACCCAGAACAGACCTGGGTTCTATTCTGGCACCCCTTATGGTCTCCCAAGCCAGGAGCAATTTCTGAGCACATAGCCAGAAATCTGAGCGTCCTGGGTATGGCAATAAATAAATAAATATAAATAAATAAAAACCGAAAACAAACCTAGGCCCCTTGCAAGGCAATCTCCTAGCACACAGTATGTGAGCTCCAGCTCCCCATAGGGCTTCTTAAAATCCAGTCTCCTTAGTTCCGAGAAGTTCTCCTTTATGACCTTCAGGTGCTATTTAGTTTGCATAATGATATCTTCTCAAACCTTGTTTTGCTTAAGAATAGCCAAGAAGCTTACATAGAGGCTGAAGCCAGGGTCTCTTGTTATTTAATTTTAGGAGTAATTGTTTCCTAAGTGGTCCAGGATCACCTTTAGAAATGCATTATGCAGGGGCCTGGCGGTGGCGCAAGAGGTAAGGTGCCTGCCTTACCTGCGCTAGCCTTGAACGGACCGCGGTTCGATCCCCGGCGTCCCATATGGTCCCCCAAGCCAGGAGCAACTTCTGAGCTCATAGCCAGGAGTAACCCCTGAGCGTTACCGGGTGTGGCCCAAAAAAAAAAAAAAAAAAAAAAAGAAATGCATTATGCAATTCCTATGCAATTTCATAATTCACCTTCCTTGCCTGTATTTTCAACTTCGAACCCCTCTCAGACTGGAAGCTCCCACTAGCTAGGCTGAAAGCTTCAGCAACACCAATACCTTCAACGTGGTAGTTGCCCTTCCTTTTGTTTTCAAATATGCTCTTTTTAAAACGTTTTCAATTATTCCCTTTCCTTCAACCTAAGTTTGTGAGAACCAGGGGTTACTCCTGGCTCTGCACTCAGAAATCACTCCTGGTAAACAGGTACACCATGTGCAAGACAAATACCCTATGGTTATGCTATCTCTCCGGCCAAGAGGAGCTTTTTTTTTTCTTAGTTTGTGCATTGTGTTTATAATATTGTTGCTATTAGGGTTTCATACATAACGCTTTACCACTTTTGACACTCCTCCTGGTTGAGTGCTTTCCTCCCACTAATCATTGCTTCTTCCCTATCCCTTCTCCATCGCCCTCAGGTGGCATGTTTTCCAACAGAATTGTTCTGTTCTTGTTTCTACTGTGTTTGAACATTCATTATTCCATCATTATGTTTCTTTATATCCCGCTTATAGACTTTTTCTTCTGTGTAAGTCTCTTTTTTTTTTCCAATACTTTGTCCTGTCGTTTATTTTTGTCGAAGGCAGTTCCTTTATCCAGAAATATTTCTTACCTATTTTTGTTTGTTTGTTTGTTTTGGGGTCACACCTGGCAGTGCTCAAGAGTTACTCCTGGCTTGGGGTACCATAGAGAGTACCAGGATTTGAACTACCGTCTTTCTGCAAGCAAGGCAAATGCCCTACCTCCATGCTATCTCTCTGGCCCTTTCTCACCTATTCTTTTTTTTTATAATTATTTTTATTTTGAATTATGAGAACAAAAGATGCAAAGAAAGAGGATAAGGTAAAGTTACAGTGGAAGGACAATCACCCATAACATAATTATCAGAAGTCCCCTTGCTGATATCTTAACTTTGAACTTTCACCAAAGAAAGTTAAGATAAATAAAACAGAATCCATGTGCAATTACTTTGTCCCTCAAGTTCCCAGATTGTAGCACATTATAATATTTCTTAACAGCACACAAGACAATCTAAAGCCATCAAACTTACGTAACTCCTTAAACATTAGAGGCATAGTATTTTTTACATTTCCATGTACATGCATATTAGCTTAAGTTAACCTCAAATTTTAAGTGGGTGCGTTTAAGGATTAGAGTCAAAGGAGCACAGTAAAAACGGTGTTAGAGTGGCAATTGTTGTTTGCATAGGCCCACCAAAATATGAGAGGCATGGAAAGGAATAACCTTGGCCTAAATACAAAGAGATCCTACCCCTGAAGTTTCCTGGCATAAGACCAGCTCTAGGCCTCAGGCAAGTTATCGTTCGATCCAAGACATTGTCCGTAGCGCCAACACACTTATCACACAGTCTCTGTTGTTGGTCTCATGTTTCTGTATTAAAGATTCTGGAATCTGCATGTCCTACATTGAAGTCATGATGTGGAGTGCCTTCTCATTTCACCTCACCATAAAAGGGCAATGCAGGAAGCCCTGTCCTGTAAGCAGGTTGTTGTTGTTGTTAAGTCTTCTCAGTGTTAAGGGAAGTCTCTTTTGAGCAGGACGATGTCTGAGCAGTGGTAGGGTCTTCCATGGTAGAGGATTGCTTCCAGGTGATGTTATAGACAAACCTCACCATTAAGGGGCAATACAGCAAGCCCTGTCCAGTAAGCAGGTCATTGTTCTTGTTGTCTTCTCAGTGTTAAGGGGTGTCTCTTTTGAGTAGATCGATGTCAGAGCAGCTGTAGGGTCGTCCCTGGTACAGGAATGCCTCTGGGTGATGTTATATACAACCTTGGATGTTTTGTAAATGTCTTCTGTAGATCAAGGGGTAAATGGGGAATGCCCATTCTTCTGAGGCCTGTGCCAGGTCTTTATGTCAATGTTCAGGGTGTAAGGTCTCATTGCACTACAAGATTTGTGTGTTCCTATTTCTATTAGATAAGAACTTATTGGCATGTATAGTGTTGTGTATGTAAATATTTTGATTGTTGTGTATGTAAATATTTTGGGGGATTACTATGTTGCTCACCCTAATCTGATTAGGTGATTGTGCCCTACCCTAGGGTGTGACCTGGCATTCTGCCCCCACCCTAGGGTAGGACCTGATTCTGCTTCCACCATTGGTTGGTATCTGATCCCACCATTGGGTGGGACCTGACTCTGGACTATAAGAGCAAGGGTCTGTGGAAGGCGAGGGCTTTTTGCTGGCTGGAACTGAATCTGAGTCTTTGGACTTCAGTTTTGTCCATCCGAATAAAGCAAATATTTCCACAAAAAAAAAATATTTTTAGTGAATTTGAAATGATTTATCTAAACAATTGCCGGCTATTACATTTTAAGGAGCTTTTAATTGATTCAGCTGAATTCTCTTTTCTTTTGCTCTATTTTGGATCCTTTCCAACAAATATTTTTTAGTATGAGTGAGTGTTATGGCCATATTTTTTGTGAAGTCTGTGTATGTATGTCTTGTTTAGTGTCTGTCTGTTCTGCATATTTTGTATATAGTTTCCTTTTTCCTAACTTTATCTTCCCCAAATTAGTCTTCCTTATCCTTCCTTCTCTCTTCCTAGTCCTTAACATTTTAATTTTCAGGATTTCACATGTGCAACCCATCTCCTTCACCCACAACTACAAGCTTCCTGATCTCGGCGGGAAGAAGAAATCTATGACTGTTGGAGTTTTACACCATATATGCTGCAAACTTGTTGGAAATGAAGCCACCTGGGATTTGTGTCACAATGTAACACCAGAGAAAAGATCCATGGACAAGACCCACAGTCTCTGGATCCCAGTTAAACTGTGCTATCTGAATTTCTGGTTTTCCATCCACATACAAAATGCTATTGTTGACCGTTTCTACAATGGCTACCCCAAGATTGCACCGATCCCAAAGGAAATACAGAAGCCCAACCAACTTATGATGTAATGATGTAACGCTTGGGGATGCCCCAACACATGGATGACTGTACTGGCCTTCCTTCTTCATTCAGCTTGATGTTATCTCCTGTACAAGGCTTCAACCCGCTTTTCCAGACCCATCAAGTGTCTTCTGCCGGTCTTTTTGGAGTTCCAGACCCCTCATATTTACAGATTGGTATTGAACTCTGTAGAAATTACATCTGTTGTTTTTCCTATAACTGTAATCCTTTGAAGTTATGTTTGGTGCTACACTTCTTTTGACTATCGTAATTAATGTTTTTCTATTTTAGTTTTTAATATTAGGAATCGATGTTGTATTACATTAACGTTTTGCTTTTTTGACTTTAGGTTTGTGAGTTAGATATTATTGTCTATAATTTCCTAAATGATATTTTTGTCTGTTCTCAGGGTTTTTTGCTGGGCGCATCATAGGCAAAATACTAGGTTTATAGAAGGTTCCATCCATTTTGGATGGGCCCTCAAGTTGTTTATTTACACAGGGAGGGTCTCTGCCTTAAACATTTTGTTTTGGTTTGTGACTTAAGCTCCCATCTATAAATAGTCGACATCAATTTCAGACATCTTATGGACTTCAGACAGGATTAAGAGCTTGGACTAAGTTCAGATACCTATTGATCATCATTGCAGTGGCTCCCCACTGTGCAGAGGGTGTATGAGCCTCTTCTTCTGAAATAAAGGCCTAGTTCAATGCCCTCAAAGATGGGCTTTCTGGTCTACCTGAACTTGAATGAAAATGGAGCTGGAGATATAGCATGGAGGTGAGGCGTTGGCCTTTCATGCAGAAGGTCATTGGTTCAAATGCCGGTATCTGCCAGGAGCGATTTCTGAACGTGGAGTCAGGAGTAACTCCTGAGCACTGCCAGGTGTGACCCAAAAACCAACAACAACAACAACAAATAAAGAAAAGGTGCTTCTCCTTGCCTGCTACACAACCTTTCTGGTGTCTCTTCGAAAGATCTATGTACATCTTAGATTTATCTTGTCAGGAGCTTGTAGTTGATTCCTTGATACATGTTTCTGGTTTTAGACACCCTGTGCTTAGGTTAGAAGTTTTTCTTTACATTTTCCTGTGATGCGCTTATGCAAACAGCCGCTCTTTTATTAGTGACTAATTTTTCTTTTAATAATTGTAGACAATATTGTTTGTTTACTAAAAACAAAGGGGGAATTGTTGTGTATGTAAATATTTTGGGGGATTACTATGTTGCTCACCCTAATCTGATTAGGTGATTGTGCCCTACCCTAGGGTGTGACCTGGCATTCTGCCCCCACCCTAGGGTAGGACCTGATTCTGCTTCCACCATTGGTTGGTATCTGATCCCACCATTGGGTGGGACCTGACTCTGGACTATAAGAGCAAGGGTCTGTGGAAGGCGAGGGCTTTTTGCTGGCTGGAACTGAATCTGAGTCTTTGGACTTCAGTTTTGTCCATCCGAATAAAGCAAATATTTCCACGAGCCTGATTGTCTGCGAGCTGTTTACCCGCCGTTTCACCTCAGAACCGTGGGCTAGACAGGGTGGCAGACGCGTGCTCCGAGCTGGAAGAAAAGGGCCTCATTCTCCATCCCTCCATCAGTCAACCTCTTCAGGGGCTGACCTGCTACATATAGTATTTTCTCATGTTAGTGTGCCTACGCAAACAAGATATAAAGCCACGTGGTGCTATCAGATATATGGGGGCGTAAGAACATTTCCAACAAGACCCATGACTTGGTTCAAACATAAGTATTAAACTGAGGGATTCTTACACACCAAATTCCATATTGAGCAGTTCACAAAGAGAAGATAAAAAACATGGGGGGGGGGGATCATCACTGTATAAGAAAGTATTTACCAAAAGTTATAGCCGTCAAAGAAAACATCATAAAATGTTGAAAAGATATGTGTCCTTTTTATACCTTTTAAAATAGTTGGGTGGGTGTTAACTCTAGGGCACCACTTTGGTCTGTGACTTAGGACTCCACAGTACTTAAGTTAGAAAGGGTAAAAAAGGAGTAATGATGATAGGAGTTAAAGAAGTTAAAGAGAAATATGAACTTATGAAGGGGTATGCAAAAGGGCAGAGTACAAAATAGACATTCTGCATACATAAAAACATAATTCAATGATAGTGAGTACTATTAATGTTTCTTGTGAGAGTACTATTAATGTTTCTTGTGAGAGTACTATTAATGTTTCTTGTGAGAGTACTATTAATGTTTCTTGTGCGCGCGGGGGCTATGCGATTTTGAAAATGTAGACTGGACAGAGATTACCAGTGCCAGCCAAACCTACTCCTGATAGACTTCCGGCTCCCAGGAGGAGAGATCCTTCAAGAAGCTGGGAGACCAGAAGTTCAGAGCCCCACCCAGACCCTCCCTAAGGAGCTGCATGGATAGTGGGCGAAGGCCTAGGGTACCTTCAAGCTCCACCAAGGGACCCAACTCACCGGCTTGCCCAGGCGTGTGGCCCAGGGAAGCCCTGGAGATCTGGAGCAAGGCGGTAGAGGGGTGCTGGGGTTACCCAAGTCCCGCACCCCCACTAGGGCTGGTCAAGCAGGCCTCTGGCATGGCGGGGGCCTGCCAAACCTCCTCCTGCTAGACTCCCGGCTCCCAGGAAGGAGAGATCCTTCAAGAAGCTGGGAGACCAGAAGTTCAGAGCCCCACCCAGACCCTCCCTAAGGAGCTGCATGGATAGTGGGCGAAGGCCTAGGGTACCTTCAAGCTCCACCAAGGGACCCAACTCACCGGCTTGCCCAGGTGTGTGGCCCGGGGAAGCCCTGGAGATCTGGAGCAAGGCGGTAGAGGGGTGCTGGGGTTACCCAAGTCCCGCACCCCCACTAGGCCTGGTCAAGCAGGCCTCCGGCATGGCGGGGGCCTGCCAAACCTCCTCCTGCTAGACTCCCGGCTCCCAGGAAGGAGAGCGTAAGTCTCTCTTTTTCTGACTACTTTCAGCATGATACTCTCCTGGTCTCATCGTGTAGCAGCAAATTGTGACTGTCTTTTTATAGCCAAGTAATATTCCATTGTACATATGTACCACAGTTTCTTTATCCAGCCATCTATTCCTTGACATGGTTGTTTCCTGATTTGGTTATTTTGGATAGTGCTACAAGGAAGATAGAGTTGCAAATATTTTTTCTCCATTTATTGGGATGGGTCCTTGGTGTATATTCTAGTAAATGGAGTTGCTGGATCAAATGAAAGCTCAATTCCTAGATTTCTTTTTGGAATGTCCATATTGCTTTCCAGAAAGGTTGGACCAGTTGACATTCCCATCAGCAATGAATGAGGGTCCTTTACTCCCTTCATCTGTGCCAGCACTGCTGGTCTTGAACTTTTTTTTTTAGACCACACCCAGTGACACTCAGGGGTTACTCCTGGTTATATGCTCAGAAATCGCTCCTGGCTTGGGGGACCATATGGGACTCCAGGGGATCGAACCACGGTCCGTTCTGGGTTAGCCATGTGCAAGGCAAATGCCCTACTGTTGCCCCATGGTCTTGAACTTTTTGATGTATGCCAGGCTCTGTAGTGTAAAATAATACCTCACTATGTTTTGATTTGCCTCTCCCTGATAATTAATGATGCAGAGCATTTTTTCATGTGCTTTTGGCCATTTGAATTTCTTCTTTGAGAAAGTTTCTATCAATATCTTCTCCATTTTTTATTCTGTTGGGTGTCTTTTCCTAATAAAGTTCTACATAATTTTTGTTTTGAGGGCCACACCTTGTAGTGTTAAGGAGTTACATCTCATACTGCACTCAGAAATCACTCCTGGCAGGCTCAGGGGACCATATGGGATTCTGGGGATCTAATCCAGATCAGCTATATGAGAGGGAAGCACCCTCCCCACTGTGTTATAGCTTGAGTTCCTCTAAAGTTCCACAAATAGTGCTTTATGTATCTTTTAAAAACTTTTAGGGGCCAGAGAGGTGGCACTAGAGGTAAGGTGTCTGCCTTGCAAATGCTAGCCAAGGAAGGACCACGGTTCAATCCCTCGGCATCCCATATGGTCCCCCCAAGCCAGGGGCAATTTCTGAGTGCTTAGTCAGAAGTAACTCTGAGCATCAAACGGGTGTGGCCCAAAAATCCAAAAAAAAAAAAAAAGATAAAAAATTTTAATATATTATTGATCCTAATACCTTATCAGATCATTGGTGGATAAATAATTTATGACAGTCTATGGACTATCTTTATATTCTAGTAATTGTTTCTTTTGAAGTGCAAAAGCTCAGTTTAATGTAGTCCCATTTATTGATCTTTGCTCCCACTTGCTTGATCACTGGTTTCATTCTTGAAGATGCCTTTGCTCCAGTGTCTTGAAAAGTTCTGAAAAGAAAAAAAAAAAAAGAAAAGTTCTGCCTACATTTTTTCCTGTGTACCTTATAGATTCAAGTCTGATAACCAGATATTTAATTTATTTTCTTTATATAGGTCTTTCAACTCTTTAGTTAAACTAATTATGAGGTACTTTGTTTTATTTATTTTTTATTTTTTTGGTTTTGGGGCCACACTTGGCAGTGCTCAGGGGTTACTTGTGGCTCTGCACTCAGAAATCACTCCTGGCAGGCTTGGGGGACTAAATGGGATACCGGGGTGTAGTGTTAAATAATTAACGATGGGGCTGGATGGCGATGGATGGTGAAGGATTTCTTTCTGCAACTCCAGGCCACGTGGCTCTGCAACCCCATTTAGCCGGTGGGTTCCAGGCCCAGGTAATCGGCGTAATCACGACTCACTCACAGGCAGGCTTCAGGAAGAATCATTTTTATTCAGGCCCTAGCCACCACATGTGTGTGGCCTATGTCATAACCTTTCAAGCATACAGCCATTCTAGGCTTGCCCTGCGTCTTATCTTCTTTCAGCCATTTCCCTCAGAGAGCCCAGCAGGGCCAAAAGGCAAAAGGCCCTTAATCCCCTCGCTTCCGGGTTTATCTACCTATTCCAAGACCCCTCCCAGGAATGGGCCGGGCTTTGCAGGTAAAGTCACACCTATTATCTGGTACCCAAGACCCCTCCCAGAAATGGGTGGGTCTCAGGTCGCTACACGTAAATCCAGGGTGGAGTAACACCGGGGATTGAACATGGGTCCATTCCAAGTGGGCTGCACGCAAGGCAAATGCCCTATTACTGCGCTATTGCTCTGGCCCCTGTACTTGATTAAACTTTATTGATTGATTGATTAATTGATTGATTTGTAGTTTGGGATACACCCAGAGGTGCTTAGGGGTTACTCCTGACTCTGCACTTATAAATCATCCCTGGCAAGCTGGGGGATGATATGAGTACTGGGAATCGAACTGGGTTCCTCCAGGGTCTGCTGCATGCAAGGCAAATGCCCTATTGCTGTGCTATCTCTCCAGCCCATGAATGGGATTTTTAAATTTTCTCTTATTATTTCTCTCTTCTTGTTATTTGTATATAGGAAAGCCATGGACTTTTGCATAATAATTTGTGTAGCCTGCTGCCTTAATGCACAAATCTATTATTTCTAGGACCTTTTAGTAGAGTCTTTAGGATTTTCAAAATATGCTATCATGTCATCTGCAAAGAGTGAGAGCTTGAATCTTCTGTTCCTATCTGGATGCTCTCAATATATTTTTCTCACCTAATTGCTATGGCAATTCGTTCCAGTACTATATTGAATGTAAGTGGTGAGAATGGGCAGCTTTGTCTTGTGATTAATCTTAGAGATTGTGTATAATGTTTGCTGTGGGATTGTGGTAAATGGCTTTGACTATGTTGAGAAAAGTTTCTTCAATTTCTGTGTTGTTGAGAGTTTTTATCATAATAGATGATGTTTCTTGTCAAATGCTTTCTCTATCTCTATTGATAGGATTATTATATAAATTTTGGGGGGTAGGGTTTGGGCCACACCCACTGACGCTCAGGGGTTACTCCTGGCTATGTGCTCAGAAATCACTCTGGGTTGGGGACCATATTGGATGACAGGGTATAGAACTGCAGTTTGTCCTAAATTAGTGCATGCAAGGCAGATGCCCTACCATTTGCACCAATTCTCTGGCCCCTGATTATATGATTTTTACTTTCGTTTTTATTGGTGTAGTGTGTCACATTGATTTACTTGTGTATGTTAAAATATTCTTGCATCTCTTGGATGAATTTCTCTTTTTCTTTTTTTTTTTTTTTTGGTTTTTGGGTCACACCCAGCAGCATTCAGGTGTTACTCCTGGCTCTACGTTCAGAAATCGCTCCTGGCAGGTTTGGGGGACCATATGGGATGCTGGGATTTGAACCACCGTCCTTCTGCATTCAAGGCAACTGCCTTTCCTCCATGCTATCTCTCCAGCCCCTTCTTGGATGGATGAATTTCACTTGGTCAGAATATATGATCTTTTTGATGAGTTGTTAGATTTGATTTGCTAATATTTTGTTGAGGATCTTTGCATCTGTGTTTAAAGATATTGGTCTGTAATTTTTTTTTTTGTGTGTGTGTGTGGTATCTCTGTCTGTTTTTGGTATTAGGGTGATATTTGCTTCAGAGAAACTTTGGGACTATTTTTGTTTCTTTAATTTTTTTTATTTATTTATTTATTTATTTTTATTTTTTTGTGGTTTTTGGGTCACACCTGGCAGTGCTCAGGGGTTATTCCTGGCTCCAGGCTCAGAAATTGCTCCTGGCAGGCACGGGGGACCATATGGGGCGCCAGGATTCGAACCGATGACCTCCTGCATGAAAGGCAAACGCCTTACCTCCATGCTATCTCTCTGGCCCCTGTTTCTTTAATTTTTTGAAAGAACCATAAAAAGATTAGCAATAGGTCCTCTTTAAAGATTTGAAAGAACTCACTAGTGAATCCATCTGGACCTGGGCTTTTGTTTTGAATAGACTTTTGATTACCATTTTGATATCTCTGAAACTGATGGCTCGATTCAAGTGTCCCATACTGGGACCCCCCGGGACCCTGCCCGCAAGGTGGACTGAGAATCGCGAAGTAACTCGTAGGTCACAGGCGGGATCCGACCTGAAAAGAAGAGGCTGGGAAAGAAATGGCTCAAGACAAAATCTCTGATCAAGAGCCGAATTTATTGGAGCATAAGCAGGCTTATATAGCATTACAGAATGAGGAAGTAAATTTCAGTATTTTTCCATGGTATCTATAGAAAAGTAGGGGGGTCATGCAGGAGGGACTTTTCAGTTTTACAACATACCCTTATATGGCACAAACATTCTCTCACAATGGTAGCTTAACAGGATGTGTGATCTTATCTTAGCAACTCCAGCGGTTTACTGAAACATCTTGTGACCTTTGCTAACTGACTTATGTGGCTGTTCTTTCCTTTAGGTCCATGGGGGAAGTGCCGTGGTGGCAGCCTGTCACGTACACATGCCCTTGACTACTCAGGCATCAGAGACTCCATTTTGCTCTCTAAGTCTTTTTTTTTTTTTTTTTTTTTTGGGGGGGGGGTCACACCCGGCGATACTCAGGGGTTACTCCTGGCTGTCTGCTCAGAAATAGCTCCTGGCAGGCACGGGGGACCATATGGGACACCGGGATTCAAACCAACCACCTTTGGTCCTGGATTGGCTGCTTGCAAGGCAAACGCTGCTGTGTTATCATTCCGGGCCCTGCTCTCTAAGTCTTATACTTCCAACACCATACCTTCTTGTTTCAGCCTTGAGTTTATAATAGTCCAATAATTTATTACTTTCTTCAATGTTCTCTCACTTCATGGCATAAAGAATCTCAAAGTAATTTCTGACAATCTTTTGAATTTCAGTGGTATCTATTGTAACATCATTCCTTTCATTTTTGAATAGTTTTATTAGGATTCTTTCTTCTTCTTTGTGATTCTGAAAGGTCCGAAAGTCCTATAGTCCAACTGCCCGACAGAGGAATGAAGAGGTTGACACTCAGGCAAAAAGCACAAGTGAGTTCTTCATTCTGGCCAGTCAGGGTCCAGTGTGTGCCCACCACAGGACAGAGGCAAAGGACCCCGGGCGTATGGACAAACAGCTTATATACTTTTTAGTCTGGGAAAAATCCACACTCACTCATTACTCCCTTATAAGGTAAAAGCGGGCTTTTGCGTAGAATGGAAAAAAAACTAGCATAGTGGAAAAATACTGGTGCCCACATGTTGGGGCTCAGGCCCGCTTAGTTCCAGGGACTGCTCAGGCCCCTCAGTTCTAGGAACTGCTCAGGCCGGCTCAGATCCAGGGACTGCTCAGGCCCCTCAGTTCCAGGAACTGCTCAGGCCTGCTCAGCTTCAGGGATTGCTCACATATCTGTGGGCACTGAAGATAAGGGAGTTAAAATGGGGGGGGGGGGGGCGCGGTTATGAGGGGAAATAGGAAAACAGCAAAACAACTTAAATGGAGTTCAGCAACAAAATGGAGTTCAGTAAAACAGGGCAAATGCAGCTAATATTTCTATCTCTTTTCAATTCTTGCTAGTGTTTTATCACTCTTGCTTATTTTCTCAAAGAACAAGTGTTTGGTTTCATTGATCTTTTGAATTTTTTTTAGGATTCCAGTTTCTAATTTATTTTCTTTTATTTTCAGTTTCTAATTTCTGCTCTAAGTTTTATTGTTTCCTCTCTCCGGCTTGTGTTGGGCCCCTTTCGTTGGTCATTTTTTAGTTTCTTTTTTGTTTTTGTTTTTTGGACCATGTCCAATGATGCTCAGGGGTTACTCCTGGCTCTGTGCTCAGAAATCACTGCTGGCAGGTACACACGGGGGACCATATAGGATGCCAGGATTGGAGCCAACATCTTGTCCTGGGTTGGCCAACTTGCAAGGCAAATGCCTTACTGCTGTGCTATCTCGCAGACCCCTGTTTTCTAGTTTTTTTTTTTTTTTTTTTTTGGCCACATCTGTTTGATGCTCAGGTTTTACTCCTGGCTAAGTGCTCAGAAATTGCCCCTGTCTTAGGGGGACCATATGGGACGCCGGGGGATCGAACCACGATCCTTCCTTGGCTAGCACTTGCAAGGCAGACACCTTACCTCTAGCGCCACCTCACTGGCCCCTGTTTTCTAGTTTCTTAAGTTGTTCGGTCAACCCCGCGCGTTCCCTGGACTTTTTTTTCCCTATCGTGATCAATGCTTGCAGAGCTATAAACTTTAACATCACTTTTGCTGTGTCCCACAAGTTCTTCTAGGTCAGATCCAAATTTTCCTTTGTTTACAGAAATCTTCTGAGTTCCTATTGATTTAGTCTCTGCTCGGTGATTTTTCAATAGTGAGCTCTTTAATTTCTAGGTATTATATTTAATTTTTTGTTTCTTTTGTGATTAGCTGTGACTTTTTGTGATTTTGTATTTTTGTATTTAGTCTGGTTAGTTGATCAAGAGATAGAACAATGTTGAATCTCCAATTACTACTGTGTTCTTATTACTGGTCTTTTTTCAAGTCTGTTTAGCACTTGTTTTTGGTAGTTTGTTTTTGCCGATCTCTAATTAGGTATATATATGTTTAGCAGTGTTACTTCTTCCTGATGAACATATCCCTTAATCATTAAGAAATGACCCTTGCTGGGGCCTGAGAGATAGCACAGCTGTAAGGCGTTTGCCTTGCATGCAGCTGAACCAGAACAGATAGTGTGGTTCAAATCCCAGTATCCCATTTGGTCCCCCAAGCCTGCCAGAAGCGATTTCTGAGTGCAGAGCTGTAGTAATCCATGAGCACCATCGAATGTGACCCAAATCACCCCCCCAAAAGGAAATGATTCTTGCTGTGCCTTTTTTTTTTAAAGCTTATTTATTTATTTACTTTTTGGGCCACACCCGTTTGATACTCAGGGGTTACTCCTGGCTATGTGCTCAGACATCGCTCCTGGCTTGGGGGGACCATATGGGATGCCGGGGGATCAAACCACAGGCTGTCCTACACTAGCGCTTGCAAGGCAGACATCTTACCTCTAGCGCCACCTTCCCGGCCCCAGATTATATTTCCACTGTCTTTTTTTGTTTGTTTGTTTGGTTTTTGGGCCACACCTGTTTGATGCTCAGGGGTTACTCCTGGCTATGCGCTCAGAAATCACCCCTGGCTTGGGGGGACTATATGGGACGCCGGGGGATCGAACCGCGGTCCGTCCTACGCTAGCGCTTGCAAGGCAGACACGTTACCTCTAGCGCCACCTTCCCGGCCCCCCTTACTGTGTCTTATAAGCCTTTGAGTTTGAAGTCTGTATCATCCAATACTAGTATGACCATCTTGGCCTTTTTGTGTTTTCTTGTTTGTTTGTTTTTGGGCCACACCCAGTGATGCTCAGTGGACACTCCCAATTATGTGCTCAGAAATAAATTGCGCCTGGCTTGGGGGACCATATGGGATGCCAGGGATCGAACCGAGGTCTGTCCTGGGTCAGCCTCATGCAAGGTGAATTCCCTACCACTGCACCACTGCTCAGGCCACTATCCTGGCCTTTTTGAAGGGAGTTACTTGCTTGAAGAATTGTCTTCCAACCTTTAACTTTGAGTCTGTGTTTGCTCTGACAATTCAAATTGGTGCATTCAGCCTATTGACTTTGAGAGAGATTTGAGAGAGATTATTGCCATGGGGTTTGTGCCATATTTATGCACAAGTTTGACCTGTTTGTGGGATTCATCTCCTCTTAAAGTAGCTCCTCTAGTTCTTTTTCTTTTTCCCTTTTTTTTTTAATTTTTTATTTTTAATTATGAGAACAAAGATGCAAAGAAAGAGGACAAGGTAAAGTTACAGTGGAAGGACAATCACCCATAACATAATTCTCAGAAGTCCCCTTGATGATATCTTAACTTTGAAATTTCAGCCAAAGAACATTAAGATAAATAAGACAGAATCCATGTACAATTACTTTGTCCCTCAAGTCCCCAGATTGTAACACATTATAATATTTCTTAACAGCACACAAGACAATCTAAAGCCATAAAACTTACGTAACTCCTTAAACATTACAGGCACAGTATTTTTTTACATTTCCATGTACATGCACATTAGTTTAAGTTAACCTCAAATTTTAAGTGGGTCCTTTTTAAGGATTAGAGTCAAAGGAGCACAGTAAAAATGGTGTGAGAGTGATTCTAACCACTTCTAACCACTAACAACGATTCTAACCACTTTTTGACTTCTCTTTATGAGCTGTTCAACAAGGAATTTTGGTGAAAGAGTCCCCCAGTTTAATGCTTATGATTGAACCATATCATGGGAATCGTTGGACTTGTTCTTATGGCCCCCATATGCGCCAATAACTCCCCGTGGCATTGCTCCTTTTTTGCATAGGCACATTAAAATGGGAAAATACTATACAAACAAATAAGATCCTATCTAATAGAGATTGGAACACACAAATCTTGTAGTGTGAAGGGACCTTACACCCTGAACATTGACATAACGACCTGGCACAGACCTCAGAAGAAAGGGAATTTTCCATTCACCCCTGAACCAGGGAAGCCATCCACAAAACGTCCAGGCTTGTCTATAACATCACCTGGAAGCAATCCTCTACCTCGGGAGACCCTACACTGCTCAGACATCGACCTACTCAAAAGAGACTTCCCTTAACACTGAGAAGACTTAACAACAACAACGACCTGCTTACAGGACAGGGCTCCCTGCATTGCCCTTTGATTGTGAGGTGAAAGGAGAGGACGCTCCACATCCTGACTTCAATGTAGGATATGCAGATTCCAGGATCTTTAATACAGAAACATGATACCAACAACAGAGACTGTGTGAAAAATAAAAGTGTGTTGGCACTACAGACAATGTCTTGGAACGGACGATCTAGCTTGCCTGGAGCCTAGAGTTGGTCTTATGCCAGGAAACTTCAGGGGTCGGGTCTCTTTGTATTTAGGCCAAGGTTATTCCTTTCCATGCCCCTCATATTTTGGTGGGCCTATGCAAACAATAATTGCCACTCTAGTTCTTTTTTTATAGATGATTTTGAGTCTATGAAGTTTGCAGGTTGCTGCTTATTCATAAAGTTATAAATCGTTCCTTTAAATCTAAGTGAGTGTCTGGGTGGTTAAAGTATCCTTGGTGAGGAATTCATTTTGTTGAGTTTTCTCACTATATACTACCATTCTCTTCAGGCCTGGCAAGTTTCCTTTGATAAAACTGCTAAAAATCGGGGCCGGAGAGGTGGCACTAGAGGTAAGGTGTCTACCTTGCAAGCGCTAGCCAAGGAAGGACCGCGGTTTGATCCCCCGGCGTCCCATATGGTCTCCCCAAGCCAGGAGCAATTTCTGAGTGCTTAGCCAGGAGTAATCCCTGAGCATCAAACGGTTGTGCCTCCCCTTAAAAAAAAAAAAAAAAACCAAACAGACAAACCAACTGCTAAAAATCTTTTTTGTTTTCTTTGGGGGGGGTGGCGGCAGCACTCAGGTGTTACTCCTGGCTCCACTCTCAGAAATCACTCCTGACAGGCTCGGGGGACCATATGGGATGCCAGGACTCGAACCAATGACCTTCTACAGGAAAGGCAAACACCTTACCTCCATGCTATCTCTCCAGCTCCAACTGCTAAAAATCTTAAGGATACTCATTTGTATATTGTGCTGACCCTGTTGGTTGGCACGGGTCAACTTCCATCTCCTAGTACATTCAGGAACAGAGGTCATTCCGCCTAGCTGATGACCAGGAAAGAATGGATCCAAGGCTGATGACCAGAGAAATTTTATTGCCTTTCAACAAATTTTTTAGGGTTTCAAATCAAAGATCTTATTAACCTGGTAGTTGTCGCTGAAATGTGCATACACACACACTGAATGATCTTCCTGGGTGAAGAGAAGAGGGACATCTAAAAGGAAAATAGAAAACAAAAAATTCCAGTAGGATTACATTATTAGAGGCAATTCTGTACACATCACTCACAAAGCTATGGCCATATCTGTTTGAGGAAGCCTAGTTCTGAGGGAGGGAGGAGGGGAAACAAATATGACCAAAGGCACTGGGATACCTGAAGGGTAAAAGGATTTAGAAGAGGAATAGCCTGGGGTGAAGGGAAGGTGAGGCTCTGTGGAGAAGTATGAACAATGGAGCTTAGAAATGCCCCAGGAATAACACCATGTTGATGGGTATTATCTCCTCTAACCAGAGTTCTTTGAGAAGGAGAAAGGAAAGCTTGAAGTAGAGGTGGGGATTATATGATGCCCCTCTTTGTGATGTTCTTCCTTATCTCTGGTGCAGTAGTGTCTCTGAAGTTTTTCATTCTCAAGGAGAATGCATAGAATAATTGCTCTCAGGAGCCGGAGAGATAGCATGGAGGTAAGGCATTTCATGCAGAAGGTCTGTGGTTTGAATCCCGAATCCCAGCATCCCATATGGTCCCCTGAGGCTGCCAGGAGCATAGAGCCAGGGGTAACCCCTGAGCGCTGCCAGGTGTGACCCCCCCCAAAAAAAAGAATAATTGCTCTATGGGGTCCTCCAGAACAAGTAGCTCTATAGAGAGGTTCTGTGTGCCAGGCAATTTGGGAATAGGTTCACAGAGGGCATTCAACAGTATATAATTTCTTTTGATCTTGCTACTTTCAGTATTCTGTTTCTATCGATAGTTTTTATCATTATGATTAGGCTGTGCATTGGAGTGTCTTTTAGCTTGTACCTTTTTGAGTCTCAAGGATACGGGTTGTGAACTTTCCATTTCTGGGAAATTTTTTTTTTTTGGTTTTTGGGCCACACCCGGTAACGCTCAGGGGTTACTCCTGGCTATGTGCTCAGAAGTTGCTCCTGGCTTGGGGGACCATATGGGACACCGGGGGATCGAACCGCGGTCCGTCCAAGGCTAGCGCAGGCAAGGCAGGCACCTTACCTTTAGCGCCACCACCCGGCCCGGGAAATATATATTTTTTTTAATTTCACAACCTCCTGGGAACTTCTCAGCAATGTCATTTTGACTGGGTTGTATTCATGGTCCTCTATAAACCTGAAGATTTTTTTGTTTGTTTGTTTTTGGGTTTTGGGTTACTCCAGGCTCTCAGCTCAGAAATCGATCCTGGCAGGCAAGGGGGTGGGGTGGGGCAGGAACCATATGGCAAGTCGGGATTCAACCAACCATCCATCTTGGATCTGCTGCTTGCAAGGCAAATGCCCTAGCACTGTTCTATATTTCTGGCCCCATGCCCTAAAGATTCTTTTTTTTTTTTTTTTGGTTTTTTTTGGGGGGGGCCACACCCTGTGACGCTCAGGGTTACTCCTGGCTATGCGCTCAGAAGTTGCTCCTGGCTTCTTGTGGGACCATATGGGACGCCGGGGGATCGAACCGCGGTCCGTCCTAAGCTAGCGCTTGCAAGGCAGACACCTTACCTCCAGCGCCACCGCCCGGCCCCGCCCTAAAGATTCTTAAGTTGTTCCTCTTGAATTTATCCCAAAGTTCTGTTGTCAGCTGTTCATTCATTTTGAGCACAAATCCACCCACATTTTTCTGTTGTCTGGAGGGTTTCTTGTACCTCATCTTCAAGTTCAAAGATTCTGTCCTCAGCAGCTGTAACTACCAATGATTTATTTTTAAATCTCATCTACCTAGTGTTTCAGCTTTTTGTTGTTTGTTTTTGGGTCACACCTGGCGGCTCTCAGGGGTTACTGCGCTCAAAAATTGTTCCTTGTAGGCTCGGGGATCATATGGGATGCCAGGATTCGAACCACTGTCTGGATCAGTTGTGTGCAGGCAAACTCCCTACCGCTGTGCTATCTCCCAGGCCCTGAAGTTTTTCAGTTCTGGCATGTCAATATAGTTTTCTCATTCTGTTCTCATATCCTCTTGTATTTTATTGACCACCTGTTTTTTTGAGCTCATTAAACATCCTAAGCTGGGCCAGAGCAATGGTGCAGCAGTAGGGCCTTTGTCTTGCACATGGCTGACGCAGGACGGACCTTGGTTCTATGCCCCTGCGTCCTATATGTTCTCCCAAGCCAGGAGTGATTTCTGAGCACATAGCCAGGAGTAACCCACGAGTGGCCAAAAAAAAAACAAACAAAAAACAAAACAAAACAAACAAAAACCACATCCTAAGCTTTTACATTTTGAAATTTTATTATATAAGGAACTGTTGCTAAAGGATTCCTCAGCATTACAGTCTTTGCCCACTACCTGTGGTGGGGTTCTGTACTGCTTTGCAATGGTTCCTTTTGGAGCCTGGAGTATATTTTTTCTACTTTGCTCTCAATGGCCTTCTTGCTGACTGCATTAAGAACAACTTGGTAGGGCTGGAGGGATAGCATAGTGGTAAGGTGTTTGCCTTGCTCACGGCTGCCCAGGATAGACCTGGGTTTGATCCTCTGCATTACATATGCCCCCCCCCCAGCCTGCCAGGAGCTATTTCTGAGCATATAGCATATAGCCAGGAGTAACCCCCTGAGCATCACTAGCTGTGGCCCAAAGCCTACCCCCCAAAAAAAGAACAACTTGGTAAATTACAGTGTTATAATAAAATATTTTAAAATATCTGATAGGTTATACACTCCCCGGCTGTCTATTTAGATATTAATGACATAAGTGATGTGGGACCCAGCATATAGTACTTATACACTCACACCACTCCAATCATACTACTCATGTCTGACCCCTTCATCTTTCTCTTTTAGTTCTCTGTATGAACACCTTTAGCCCAGGGCCAAGGGCTAGCACATTAGTAGGGTGTTTGCCTTGAACATGGCCAGCCCAGAATGACCTGTTTTTTTGTTTGTTTGCTTATTTGTTTTTTTCAGTTTTTGAGCCACACCCAGTGACACTCAGGGGTTACTCCTAGCTATGCGCTCAGAAATCGCTTCTTCCTTGGGGGACCATATGGGTTTGTTCCAGGGGATAGAACCACGGTTAGTCCTATGCTAGCGCGTGCAAAGCAAACTAACTCTTGCGCTACCACTCCGTCCCTGACCTGGTTTTTTGTTGTTGTTGTTGTTGTTGGGTTTGATTCCAGGCATCCTATATGGTCCCCTAAGCCTGCCAGGGGGTGATTTTGAGTGCGGAGCCAGGTGTAACTCCTGAGAGCTGCCAGGTGTGACCCAAAACCAAAAACAAATAAAAGCAAAAAGAATACTATGAGAGTTTGAAAGAAATATTAAAAAATGATGACAGCTTATTCCTGAAGAAGTTACTAAATTTTTTTTAGTCTTGATCTCAAAACTTCTGCCAAGTAAACAGCCACCTTCATAGTTTCATGACAAATCTCGGAAGAGATGCCAAACTAATGAAACTTATAGATACACTGGTTTGAAAACTCTATGGCCTCCTCACGAGGGGACTTGCTACCCTGCTGAAGCCCTGGCAGTTACAACCACCACTATGAAAGTGGCCCAGCTTTACTGCTTCATGACTAGTCTCAGAAGAGATGCCAAGCGAACAAAACTTCCAAGTGCATAGATCTTCATTTTGTGTGTGTGTGTGTGTTTTTTTGGGTCACACCGGCAGTGCTCAGGGGTTATTCCTGGCTCCAGGCTCAGAAATTGCTCCTGGCAGGCACGGGGGACCATATGGGACGCCGGGATTCGAACCGATGACCTCCTGCATGAAAGGCAAACATCTTACCTCCATGCTATCTCTCCGGCCCCATAGATCTTCATTTTAAAAACTCTGTAGTCTTCTAGTAGTGGGGATGGGCAGCCTTTTTTCATTACCCTCTACTACTGGAAGGAAGTCCCAGAAGTCATTCTCACATTCCACAGCCTCAGCTAGGCAAATAAAATAAATTCTAAACTGTTGATATGTTGACAGCTTCCTGACCAATCTCAAAAGAGATGCCATGCTGATGAAACCCACATTTCATCATGGGTTTCACTTGGTCTTGAGATAGAAAACTCTGGGACCTTCTGGTATGTAGGGGAGGGTTGGACCGGCCAAGAATCATCCCAGTTCTACAAATCCTGGGGCTCCTGCAGCACATGAACAAATAAGTGGCCATAGGACACCTCCAAATTTCACAATATTGACAGCCCAGTAGGAGGACAGCAAATTAGATTTAATAGCAGTCCACTAAACTCAACAAGTAACAACAATAACACAGAATGCTCAACTAACAACAAATAGCTCAATAAATTAAATCCTCAATAATTTTGATTAACAACAATGTGAGATAGAACAATTTCACAAGTTTTTTTCTTTTTTAAATAATATTTTATTTAAACACCTTGATTATAAACATGATTGTGGTTGAGTTTCAGTCATGAAAGAATGCCCCCCCCAATCACCAGTGCAACGTTTCTATCACCAATGTCCCAAATCTCCCTCCTCCCCACCCCACCCCTGCTTGTACTCTAGATAGGCTTTCTATGTCCCTCATACATTCTCATTGTTAGGATAGTTCTCAATGTAGTTATTTCTCTAACTAAACTCATCACTCTTTGTGGTGAGCTTCATGAAGTGAGCTGTAACTTTCAGCCCTCCTCTCTTTTGTTTCTGAAAATTATTGCAAGAATATCTTTTACTTTTCTTAAAACCCATAGATAAATGAGACCATTCTGTGTCTTTTTCTCTCTCTTTGACTTATTTTCCTCAGCATATACATTCCAGGTACATTCATGTCTAGGAAATTTTCATGACTTCATTTCTTCTGATGGCTGCATAATATTCCATTGTGTATATGTACCATCGTTTCTTTAGCCAATTTCACAAGTTTTATTTTGTTGGTACCTGGATTCTGAACAAGGAAAGGTGCCATTTTATAAAGGGCACATGACAGGCTTCTCTTCTGTTCTGAGCAAGGAGGAATGCCTTTTTTTTTGTTTGTTTGTTTTTGGGTTACACCTGGCAGCGCTCAGGGGTTACTCCTGGCTCTATGCTCAGAAATCACCCCTGGAAGACCATATGTGATGCTGGGATTCGAACCACTGTCCTTCTGCATGAAAGGCAAACACCTTATCTCCATGCTATCTCTCTGGTCCCGGGATGCCATTTTGTAAGGACCACATGGTGTAAGCTAAATGCTAGGTTTCCTTAAGCTTATTTCCATTAACACTGCTCCAAACTACCTGGTCATGCCATGTATTCTATCTGGGTAGGACACAAGGGAGCAGTAGGAAGCTACCCCTAGGCAATAACCAATAGTTTTTTCTTTTTTTTTTTTTTTTTTTTTGGGGGGGGGGCCCACACCCGTTTGATGCTCAGGGGTTACTCCTGGCTAAGCACTCAGAAATTGCCCCTGGCTTGGGGGGACCATATGGGATGCCCGGGGATCGAACCGCGGTCCATCCTTGGCTTGCAAGGCAGACACCTTACCTCTAGCGCCACCTCACCAGCCCCAATAACCAATAGTTTTAAAGATCATCAGAAAGCTAGATTCTCCCTGTATCCTTTCCCTATATAATCCTCTTTACCTTGAGACACCAATGGCCTGCTGTTAAGCCTTTCTCCACCCCCACTTTGTGTGTGTGTGTGTGTGTGTGTGTGTGTGTGTGGTTTTTGGGTCACACCCGGCAGTGCTCAGGGGTTATTCCTGGCTCCATGCTCAGAAATTGCTCCTGGCAGGTACAGGGGACCATACAGGATGCCGGAATTCAAACCGATGACCTTCTGCATGAAAGGCAAACGCCTTACCTCCATGCTATTTCTCCGGCCCTCTCCACCCTCACTTTGTTGATCCTCTTGCTCTGAAATTTCGCTTTGAGACATCAACAGCCTGCTGCCCTGATAACTATTAGCAAATGCCCCTCCTAAGAGGAACTTGACATATTTAGGCAAAAGAATGGACTTCGGCTCCCTCCTCCTAAGGTTCTCACCTTATTTGAAAAAGGACAAACTGGGCCGGAGAGATAGCCTGTAGGTAAGGCTTTAGCCTTGCTTGCAGAAGGTCTGTGGTTCAAAATCCGGCATCCTATATGGTCTCCCAAGCCTGCCAGGAATGATTTTTGTGTATAGAGCCAGGACTAACCTCTAAGTGCTACCGGGTGTGACCCAAAAAACCAAAATAAAATGAAATAAAATAAAAGGACAAGCTCACCATCTGATTAAACATTGTATTTAAACCTGGACTAGGGATTCATACATTCTACAATCCATATTCATATCGACCCTTCTCCTAAGGTTCCTTAAACCTATAAAATACACTTCCCTAAATTGCTTCAGGCTTCTCTTTCAGTCTGCATGACTGTTCCTGGGGCGCCAGCTTGCTGGAATCAATAAACCTGTTTGCTTTTGCATTTTTTGAAGATTCGTAGTCTTTTTTTTTTTTTTTTTTTTTTTTTTTTGGTTTTTGGGCCACACCCGTTTGACGCTCAGGTGTTACTCCTGGCTATGCGCTCAGAAGTTGCTCCTGGCTTGGGGGACCATATGGGACGCTGGGGGATTGAACCGCAGTCCGTCCTAGGGAGTGCTTGCAAGGCAGACACCTTACCTCTAGCGCCACCTTCCCGGCCCCAGATTCGTGGTCTTTATTTGAGGCAGTGGGCTTTCTCGGACCCTTAACAATATAATTTAATCCTGTGCAAGTTCCTGGTCCTTGCTGAAGTCACTTGAGGAAGAAAAAAGATTAAAAAAGAAAAAGATATTGGGGCAGGAGAAATAACACAACAGTAGGGTGTTTGTCTTGCATGCAGCAGACCCAGGACAGATGATGGTTCTAATTCTGGCATTCCATCTGGTCCCCCAAATTGATTTCCGAGTGCAAAGGAGGAGTAACCCCTGAATGCTGCTGGGTGTGACCCAAAAACAAAGCAAAAAAAGGATTTTTCTTTTCTTTTTTTTTTTTTTTTTTTTTGAGAGGGGTAGTGAAAGGTAAAAGAAATAAAATAATTTTTTCTCTGCAGCTTCCCAAGGACTGAATTTTTGTTCATTCTGCATTTTTCCTCATACTGTCTTTCTTTTTTGGTGGGCGGGGGTCACACCAGTGGTGATCAGGGGTTACTCCTGGCTCTATGCTCAGAAATTGCTCCTGGCAGACTCGGGGTTTCACATGATATCAGGATTCGAACCACTGTCCTTCTGCATGCAAGGCAATCGCCCTACTTCTATGCTATCTGTCCAGCCCTCCACATACTGTCTTTTTTAGCTTTTTATTCTCAATACAATTTGAGCAGTCTAAGAAACAACAATACATGTTGACGTCTATCGTTTATTTTTTCTTTTCTTTTTTTTTTTTTTTGATATTTTTGGGCCACACCCATTTGATGCTCAGGGATTACTCCTGGCTAAGCACTCAGAAATTGCCCCTAGCTTGGGGGGACCATATGGGACGCCAGGGGATCGAACCGCGGTCCTTCCTTGGCTAGCACTTGCAAGGCAGACACCTTACCTCTAGCGCCACCTCTCCAGCCCCGATGTCTATTGGTTTATAAAGTGACTTTTAATGTTTCCTTTTTTTCCATTATAGCAAAAATGACCCTTAAATACTTACTATATGGACACACACTTCTTTTTTTATTTTTAATTTATTTATTTGGCTACACCTGGCTGAACTCAGGAATTACTCTTGGTTCTGAACTCAGGAATCACTCCAAGCAGAAATAAGGACCATATAAGTGCCAAAGATTAAACCACAGTCAGCTGTATCCAAACAAGTACAATACCCACTGCACTATTGGTCAGTCCCTCAATTTATATTATTTACATAGGTTATATAGTTTATAGTTTATTCTATGACAATTTCCATGGCACAAAATATATCAAGCTTAGGTGCACTCCATCTTGTTCCAAACCCATCTCTGTTTAGCCCTCATTCTTGTTTTTGTGCTCAGAGATCACTTCTGGTGGTTAGGGGAAACTGGTTGGGTGCCAAGGATAGAACACGAATTAGCTGCATGCTTGGCATTGCATGTACTGTCTCTTTGGTCCAACTGTGCTCCATCTTAGAATCACTCAGATCATCGATTCTGGATGTGAAACTTCATCTTTTCCTTTACAGGATACACATTTTCCTTTATAAGGTATACTTTTTTTGGAATCTTCTACATGTATGTGACTTTCTCTGCCTATGTCTCTCCTCTACAATATTTTCTAAATAAATCTATTTTATTTCACTAAAAATAAAATAAAAAGGATTAGAGAGATAGTGTAGTAGGTTTGGTGCTTGTCTAGTTTACAGACAATATGGGGTTCAATCCCCAGGACCGTGCATGTCCCCTGAGCACTCCTAGAAGTGACCCCTGAGTTTAGAACCAGGAGTAAGCTCTGAGCTCTACCCCCAAACAAGCAAAGAAAACCCCCCCCCACACACACACAAAACAAAACGAGGCCTGAGCAATAGCATAGCAGTAAGGCATTTGCCTTACATACAGCCAACACAGAACGAACCCCGGTTCGAATCCCGGCATCCCATATGGTCCTCCGAGCCTACCAGGAGTGACTTCTGAGCACAGAGCCAGAAGTAACCCCTGAGTGCAGCAGGTATGATCCCAAAACAAACAAACAAAAAAACCCCCACAAACAAAAAAATTGAGCTTACTTCTCTTTTATATATAACATGTCCTAGGGAAGATTTCACAGATTATTCAAGGAAGCAAAATTCTTTAGCTTGCCATTGTGAAATCTCTGAAAATGTCTTTCTTATCTACCTGGCTATATTTGACCCATGTTTTCACTTGGAAAAAAAGAAACAGTCCATTTCCATCATGTAACACAACTGCTGAACTCTCACTAACATTATGTTGTTGTAGTGTCACAGCTAACTGCAAGATAAGCTGGAATGTGTCTTCTTCAGGGAAATAGTCACGTGTTCATCTAAAATCAATAACACTAGAGCTTTTTTATTTATTTATTTTTTGGTTTTTGGCTTTTGGGTCACACCCAGCTGCATTCAGGGATTACTCCTGGTTCTGTGCTCAGAAGTCACTCCTGGCAGGCACGGTGGACCATATGGGATGCTAGGATTTGAGTCACTGCCTGTCCTGGATCAGCTGCTTGCAAGGCAAACACCCTACTGCTGTGCTATTTTTCCGGCCCTGTAGAGCTTTTTTTTTTTTTTTTGGTTTTTGGTTTTTGGGTCACACCGGCAGTGCTCAGGGGTTACTCTTGGCTCTATGCTCGGAAATCACTCCTGGCAGGCTCGGGAGACCACACGGGATGCCGGGATTCAAACTACCGATCTTCTGCATGCAAGGAAAACGCCTTACCTCCTTGTTATTTCTCTGGCCCCTATAGAGCTTTTTTAAATAAAAGGACAAAAGAAAATTGGGTGGAGTACATGGGGCCAGAAATAAATGATCTAATGTACAATTACCCAACATCCCATATAGTCCCCAAGCCTGCCAGGAGTAATTTCTAAGTGCAGAGCCAGAGTAACCCTTAAGTGCTGAAGCCGGGTATGGCCCCCTCAAAAAAATAGTCAAATACTTAGAAGAGCTGCACAATTACAATTGTGTATCTTTATATTTATTGCCACAGTCCTTAAAAAAATTTATATTACATTCTTGCCAATGTGATACATGAATATGATATGTGGTATACCTTTGCATTATTCTAGTCTGTCAAATTGAAAGTCTAAAATGTTAATTCATTATTAATTATATTATTATAATCACTTTGATTTCTTTGATTAATGCTGAGGCAGAACATTTATCCAAATAGAGGTTTTAGTTTCTTTTTTGTTTGTGATTGTCTGATCAAGGCCTTGACTTATTTTTCTGATGAGTCTACCTCTCTTTTCTTATACAATTCTTTTCCTTTTCTTATACAATTTGAAAGGAATATTTTTATCACATACCTACATTTTGTCAGAATTTTTCCATTTCATTTTTTTTTAACTTTGTGAATTTCTGTTTTCTGCTAGACAAAATCGGCAACTTTTCATGTAGCCAAATGCATCCTTTTTTGTTTTCCTTTGTTTTTGGGTTTTTGGTTACATCTGATGGCCCTCAGGGGTTACTCCTGGCTCTGCACTCAGAAAATCTTTTTTGGCAGGCTCGGGGACCATATGGGATACCGGGATTTGAGCCACCTTCTGTCCTGAATTGACTGTGTGCAAGGCAAATGCCCTACCGCTGTGCTATCTTTCCGGCCCCCATTTTTTTCTTTTCTTTTCTTTCTTTTCTTTTTTTGTTTTGTTTTGTTTTTGGGTCACACCTGGCAGCGCTCAGGGGTTCCTCCAGGCTCTATGCTCAGAAATCGCTCCTGGCAAGCTCAGGGGATCATTTGGGATGTCGGGATTCGAACCACCGACCTTCTGCATGCAAGGAAAACTCCTTACCTCCATGCTATCTCTCCAGCCCCTTCATTTTTTTTCTTAATGGATATTTTTTTGACAAAATAAGGAAAGCCACTTTTTCCTGCTAAGCCAGCCTACAGACACCAAGGACCATAATCTCTCCAGGACCCACACCCGGTAAGATGTCCCTACCCAACGAATGTGGAGCCGATTCCTGCCATGTGATTGGGCACTCAGAGACTTAAAAGGGATGGCGGCCATGCTCTCTGCCTTTTTCCTGCTGAGCCAACCTACAGACACCAACGACCATAATCTCTCCAGGACCCACACCCGAAAAGTGCAGCCGCTCTGCTCCGCTCTGCTCCGCGGCTTTTAACCACTGAATTCCACTTCTCCACATTGTAAGAAGCAATCTACAGCCTTACCAATGGAGAAATTTTGCAGAACACCCCCATGTTTAAAGAAATCAAGATGGTTGCTCTGATAATCTAAAAAGTAGGAAACAGCTAGGTATCCTCTCAAATAAGAAGTTTAGAGTAAAATTATGGAAGATGTACAGGGAGCTCAAAAAAAGCATTGATAGACTTAACTGGAGCAAAATTAAGCATCAAGAGGATTTGACGACCGAAATTAGAAATTTTCACACTGAAATAACAGGTCTGAAAAACTGAGCTTATGCAACTCTTGCCAGGCATGGGGTTTGGGGAGACCCCATGCCAGAGGCTTTCTCCCTATCCTGTGGAGTGCTGAGAGGCTTGGCAGGCCCCACAGCCATCCCCCTCTTTCTCCCCTGGACTCCAGGCCCTCCCTGGTGCCGGCTCAGATGGCCAGAAGTGGGTTCAGGTGGATTCTTAGGGGTCCTCAGGCTTCCCCCCTACCTCCGTACTCCAGGTGGGAGGTGCATGGGGAGTGGGTTGGGCAGATATCTGGCTTCCGGTTTCCTCTTTGAATCTGGAGGCCAGCTCTTGCTAGGTTTGGGGTTTGGGGAGGCCCCATGCCGGAGGCTCTCTCCCTAGTCTGGGGAGTGCTGGGAGGCTTGGCAGGCTGGGGAGCTTTCCTTGTCTTTTTCCCCTGGACTCCAGGCCTTCCCTGGGTGCCAGCTCAGATGGCCAGAAGTGGGTTCAGGTGGACTCTTAGGGGTCCTCAGGCTTCCCCTATCCCTCCGTACTCCAGTGGGGAGGTGCATGGGGAGGAGGTTGGGCAGATATCTGGGTTCCGGTTTCCTCTTTGAATCTGGAGGCCAGCTCTTGCTAGGTTTGGGGTTTGGGGAGGCCCCATGCCGGGAGGCTCTCTCCCTAGTCTGGGGAGTGCTGGGAGGCTTGGCAGGCCCCCAGCCATTCTTGTCTTTTTCTCCTGACTCCAGGCCTTCCCTGGGTGCCAGTTCACATGGCCAGAAGTGGGTTAAGGTGGACTCTTAGGGGTCCTCAGGCTTCCCCCTCCCTCCATACTCCAGGCGGGAGGAGCATGGGGAGGAGTTTGGGCAGATATCTGGCTTCCGATTTTCTTTGATTCTGGAGGTCCGCTCTTGCCAGGTATGAGGTTTGGGGAGGCCCCATGTTGAGGACTTCTCCCTAGCCTGGGGAGAGCTGGGAGGCTTGGCAGGCCCCCAGCTGTCTCCCTCTTTTCCCCCTAGACTCCACACCCCCCAGGGTGCTGGCTCAGATGGCCAGAAGTGGATTCAGGTGGATTCTTAGGGGTCCTCAGATTTCCCTCCTCCTTCCGTACTCCAGGGGAGAGGTGCATGGGGAGGAGGGCGGGCAGATATCTGGCTTCTGGTTTCCCCTTTGATTTTGAAGGCCAGCTCTTCTCAGGTATGGGGTTTGGGAGTCCCCATGCCGGAGGCCTTCTTCCTAGCCTGGGAAGAGCTGGCATGCTGGGCAGGCCTCCTTCTGTCCCTCTCTTTTTCCCCTAGACTCCAGGCTTTCCCTGGGCGCCAGTCCAGGTGGGCTCTATGGGGTCATCAGGCTTTCCCCCTACCTCTCCCTACAGTAATGAGAATGTGCTTTGGGAGGAGGGCGGGTCGTTCTAGCACTGATTTATGTTGGGACAGTCACTGGAAATTTTTTCTCCTTGGTCTCCTATTGATAGTATTGTATGCATATAGTTTATATATGCATAATATCCATCTTGTATTGTGACCTTGATACTGCCCTTACAAAGCTCATTTCTAATCTTTTACTGCCTCAGTCCCAACCCTTATTTCCCTCCATCTTCCCATGTAGGTGCAGCTCATGACATGAAGCTCACCACATAGAGTGATGAGTGCAGTTAGAGAAATAACTACACTGAAAACTATAATAACAATGTGAAAGAATGAGGGAAATAGAAAGCCTGTCTTGAGTACAGGTGTGGGTGGGGTGGGGAGGAGGGAGATCTGGGAAATTGATGGTGGGAATCTTGCACTGATGAAGGGGGGTGTTCTTTACATGACTGTTATCATACAACTACAATCATATTTGTAATCAAGTGTTTAAATAAAGATAATTAAAAAAAATAAGGAAAGCCTAAAGAGTATACAGACATTGACTATATTTCAAGGTTTGTATTTCTGTTGTTATTGTTGTTGTTTTGGGCCACACTCAGTAGTTCTCACGGGTTACTCCTGGCTCTGCACTCAGATTCTGGCAGGATAGGGGGCCATATAAAATGCCAGGATCAAACCTGGTTTGGCTGCATATGGGCAGTATTATTGCTCTGGTCCCAAGATTTGTATTTAATAGATGACACATTTATGTTATTTAGGGTTTATTAAAAATACTTTTGGCAGTACACCTGATGATGTGCAAGGCTTACTTCTCTCTTTATGCTTAGGTATCACTCTTGAAAGTGCTCAGGGAACCATAATGGATGCCAGGGTTGGGTCTGCCATACTGGAGGCAACTACACTCTCTACAGCTCCACATTTATATAGTGTTAAAATAAAATAAAAAAAACCCTAAGTATAAAAAATCAGGCTATTATTACAGAGAAAAGAAGGAAACGGGACAGATAAGGATAAAAAATGGGATGGGGTGAATAATCAAAATTTCATTTAGGGAGCTGGAAAGATAGCACAGCAGTAGGGCGTTTGCTGTACACACAATCTATCCAGGATGACTGTGGTTCAAATCCCGGCATCCCATATGGTCCCCCATGCCTGCCAGGAGCAATTTCTGAGTGCAGAACCAGGAGTAACCTCTGAGTGCTGCCAGTGTGACCCAAAAACAAAAAGAAAAAAAAATCTTTATTTATTTCTTCATACTGGAACCAATTAATTGGTTGGTTTCACAAACTTATCAGATAGAAGACATAAGTAAGAGGTGAGAGTATCTGCTCATTTATGGGAGGAAATACAGCTATGGCAGTAGGAAATTTTAGTTAGTCCAACTTTTTATATATAATTTTATTGGTCAGAGGGTATGTTATCCAATAAATGTACACCTAATCAGAACATAAAAACATAAAGAGTGGGGATATGGAGATATATAATGTATATAATTCCAGTATAGTGTGTGTGAGTGGTGGGTAGAATAATGATAAGAAGGAAGAGGTTGGTGTGTGTGAAAGAAAATAAGAAGGAACAGCAATTAGCATGTGTGAATGAACCACAGAGTGGCAGGAGAAAAGACATTGGGGTTGCAGTCTAGGAGGCAGAGATTCCTTTTTCTGTGTCTGTGACAGCCTTTACTTAACATGAGTGTTAAATAAAGAGGTGTTAGACATAGTAGTTGTAATACACAAGACCTATGGTAATCTCATATACTGTCTACAGAAACCCAGAGCTAGTTGATACTAGCTCTTACTCTGTGACTGTCCCCTTTATATCTTTGACCTTATGACCCTTTATCTTCTCTAGAAAATTCACTGTAAACTCATGAGAGATTGAAAACAATTTTTAATTTATTAAAAATTATTTTTACAGGGGAGTTGGCTGTCTTTTCTTTCAGGAGTCATGTGGACTCATGCTGCGAGGCCCTCCCTACTAACTCTCCCTAACGCGGACTGTTCCTTGAAACTGGGCCTAGGTCCGAAAGTATCCCCAATGCAAGAACTCTTCCAAGACCTCCCTGCCGCAAATTTTTAATAATCTGAAGAAGGTCAGGGGATGTGTTAGGAAGATGCCTGGGAACCCACACACCACAAGAAAAACCCAAAAGACAATGGGAAAAACTGTACTTTCAACATAGGCATAAAACCTGTAATACACCACCTCTTTACCTGCTCTCCCCCAAATGTAAGGTAGTCCTCTGCACCACTTTGGTTCCTTAAAAACTTTGCTAACTTATTTTCTTTTTCTTTTTTTTTCTTTTTTTTTTGTTTTGTTTTTTGTTTTTGTTTTGTTTTGTTTTGTTTTTAATTTACTTATTTATCTTTTTTAAATGATTGTCCTACATATATATTGGTGAGCACATACTTTTTTAATTCCCTTTTTTTTTTCCCCCTCGTTTTTGGGTATGTGACCTGTTTCGGTTATCCCATCAATCCACCCACAAATATACAGACATTATAATGTAGCACCACTTCCCCCTGCAAAGGCACACTAAGTAAAGGGGAAATCTTACATATAAAAAAAAAAAAAAAAAAGAGCTCCTATCTACTAGAGATAGGAACTCATAGTTTTTTACAATATGGGGATATCTCCTGCCTTGAAAATATGTCATGTGGAATCAACTTAAACCTCAGGTGATTAGATACCATTCATTCAGCCTTGAACCCTTGATCCCCGACATAGAAACGGCACAGCTCTTCACAACAGCTGCAGGAAACAAATTTTATCCGGGACAGCCTTGATACGGCGGGACTAACAACAAGGCCCAGCTCTAACATGTTATCCTGACAACGAGGAAAATGCGAACATCTTGACCTTAGAGCAGATTAGCCTACCTTACCAACTAACGACAAGACAAAACCAGAAGTCTTGGCACCCTTTGGTTAGTCCAAAAACCAAGATCGGGATTTGCAGATGACTGGCTGCTAGAACCACGACCAGACTGTATACATCTTGGGACCAATAAAAAAGCCCTAGTTTAGGGCTTGAAATATGACCTGCACAATAATCACGATCCCCAGTCCCAAAGGTCCGGCAGAGACAATTGTAACGGAATGGGGCTTTTGGAAGCACAAAGACGCTATCCTAGGTGCCACCCTAGGTTCAGTGCAAAGACCAAGATCACCAACCACAGAAGATGGATTAAAATGACACTGAGGTAACAGAACCTCTAGAACCACAAAGACTGACTTCATCATAAGTCCCACCTCAGGATCTGTGCAGATACTGAGACCTCTAAAAATAAAGCAGAAGTCTTCCACACACCAAAAAAACAAAACAAAACAAAATAAAACAAAACAAAACAAAACAAAACACCATCGGGAAAGTAAAGGATCCTGATCATGAGCAAAGTCTAGAGTTGATCCCATGACAGTATGCTCCAAGGACAGAGAAACCCCATATCTCTTAGGCCAAGTGAATTCCTTTTCGAATGACCCCAATATTTACTGTGCCAGGGCAGGAGGGAAAAAACAAATACAAAAAGCACAAAATCTTGGTTATTTTTTATATAAATATATATATTACCTTTATTTATTATTGTTATTATTATTTTTGATTTATTTATCTATTTTGGTCGATTTTTCTGTTTGGGTGCGATTATTGAAAGTGTTGTCCCCAATTATATTTATTTTTTTTTCTTTCTTCCTTTCTTCTCTTTCGTTATGTGCTATACCATGTTTCTTAATTCAAGACCATGGCGTGATTTTTGTTTGTTTGTTTTAGTTTTTTTTTTTTTTTTTGGTTTGTTTGTTTTGTCTGTTCTTTGAGGTGCTTATTGATATAGCTGGAGCCCTCAATTCATGGGAGGACTGCCCTGGTTTGTCTCTAAGGAGGCGAGATTGGGGAACAGGTGACTGGGCTGCTAGAGCAGTTCACATGATCTGTGGTGGTCATTCATTGAAAATGTACCTCATTATATCTGCTTTTGCTTTTCTTGGGCAGCCCTGTCAGCCAACCCACCAGCTGTTAAGCAGTTTACAAGTAAATGCAATTTTTTTTTGTTGTGGGGTTTTGGTTTTTTTTATATTTTATATTACATTTTGTTTAAAGTCCTATGAATGTATATGTGTGATTAAAATGGCTTTTTCTGTTTGAAAAAAAATAAAAACCATTACAAAAAAAAAAAGACATATGTTATCGCTCTGTGGAAAAAAAAAGTTTTAATATAATCACTCCTTAACTCACATTTACTCACATTTATTTCTGCATGTTTTATTTATTATTGTTTGGCTTTGCCAGAGATAATTTTTGGTTATTAGGGAATCATAGAGATGCTGAGATTAAACTCAAGTTGGCAGCATGCAAGGAAAAAAAAATTATTTTTACATACCATGGACATTCCCCCTTTTGCTCCTTGTTACCTCCACTAAAACAGCATCAGAAATCTTTAGAAAATTTCAGTTCTAATTTACAAGGTGTGTGCTCACCTGGTAATAGCAGACAGAAGACTTTGTAGAAATGAGCTGAACAAGTCAATTTATTAAAGAACCACATATCTTTATTTATTTTTTGGTTTTTGGGTCACACCAGGCAGCACTCAGGGGTTACTCCTGGCTCTACACTCAGAAATCGCTCCTGGCAGGCTCAGGGGACCATGTGGGATTCGGGGATTCGAACCACTGTCCTGCATGCAAGGAAAATGCCCTATCTTAATGCTATCTATCTGGCCCCCACATATCTTTATTTTAAAGAATAACATATCTTTCTATCTATCTTTGGATTTTGGGCCACACCCATTGGTGCTCAGGTGATATTCCTGGCTCTGTGCTCAAAAATTGTTCCTGGCAGGCTCAGGTGACCATGTAGAATGCCAATCTTATGGGCATGGAAGCCAGGTGGGCAGCATGTAAGGGAAATGCCCTACCTGTGGTGCTATCGCTCCTACACCGACACATACTTATTTAATGACATATCATTGTTGCCATCCTTCCCATTCTAATAGTTTCCTAGTACTGTTCATTGTTGTTTGTTAAAGTGGTCCCGAGGACTGACCTCAAAACCTCACACATATAAGTGCTCTATTTCTGAACTACATTCCCACCTATAGTACTATTTTTGAATGAAGCAATTATGGAAGTTTGGAATAAAGACTAATGTCCTTTTTTTTTTTTTTGGTTTTTGGGCCACACCCGGTGGTGCTCAGGGGTTACTCCTGGCTGTCTGCTCAGAAATAACTCCCGGCAGGCACCAGGGACCATATGGGACACCGGGATTCGAACCAACCACCTTTGGTCCTGGATCGGCTGCTTGCAAGGCAAACACCACTGTGCTATCTCTCCTGGCCCGACTAATGTCCTCTTATATACTCTCATACTAGTAGTTTGCTGTATATAGCTCCAAACTCTTTTTTGTTTTGTTTTGTTTTTGTTTTTGCTTTAGGGCTAAAGTCAATAGTATTGGAAGCTAGTTCTGACTCTGTGATCAGGTGACTATGCAGTGCCAGGGATTGAACCTGGGCATCCTGAGTGCAAAGCATACATTTAATCCATAATTATGTATCTGTATTTGACAAAGACCCTTTTTCTATATGCATGCACTTGTATACACTATATCTGGTGCTTTGGGTTTGAGTTTTGGGTTCTATTTTATTTTATTTTATTTTTTGCGGACAGACCCAACAACACTCAGGGATTACTCCTGGCTCTGTGCTCAGAAATCACTCTTAGCAGAAGAATCAGGGACCATTGGGGTTGCCGGGGATAAAACCCAGGTTGGCTGCATGCAAGGCAAATGCCCTACCCACTGTGCTATTGCTCTGGTCTCTATATTTTTGTAACTTTTTTTTTACTTTACATATTATTTTTTGTTTTATTTTTTCGGCCACACCCGTTTGATACTCAGGGGTTACTCCTGGCTAAGTGCTCAGAAATTGACCCTGGCTTGGGGGGACCATATGGGACGCCAGGGGATCGAACTTGGGTCCTTTCTTGGCTAGTGCTTGCAAGACACTTTACTTCTAGCACCACCTCACCAGCCCCTGCTTTACATATTTTTACACATCAAATTACTTTATTCTTTTTAAATAATAGTAACAACAATGAGATGGATATTTTAGTATTTAAATTTGGGCCACATCTGGTGGTGATCAAGAGCTACTTCTTACTGACTATGCTCAGATGTGACTCCCCCCATAATATTCAGAGGACCAAAATGTTGTTGAAGATTTAGCCAAAGTCAGCAGCATCAAAGGCTTACCTCTGCTATTATTCCTGTGGCCCCCATTTAATTTTTTTGAGGGCAGAGAGGAGAAAAATCAAACTTTTTTTATATGAATGATCAATAATAACAACCATGTTTATGAAATGACTCATTCATTTCCTTCTAATTGGAAATGATACCTGTGGCTTATCTCAGATTTATGTATGCATTTGTTAACTTTGCTCCTATTTCACAAAATGACTTGTCTATTCCTGAAAACTATTTTAATTTATAGATTTATATATAATATGTATTACTATCCTAAATAGTAAATGCATCCTTCTTTGGCCTCTTTTGAAATTGTTGAACTATTCTTATATTTGCTGTTTCACATATTTTTTCCACCAGGGAATGAAATATATTATCTTTACAATTTTGAAAGCTTGCTTCTCAGAAATGAATTGTATGAAAATAGAGTTTTTCCACAGTCAGATCTTTTAGTCATGATTTATGATATAGGAGTTAAGAGATCATAAGTTAAAGTGCTTGCCTTGCACCTATCTGGCCCCATTTAGATTTCCCAGCCCTTGGGGCTGGAGTGGTGGTGCAGCGGTAGGGCAATTGCCTTGCACACAGCTGATCTAGGACAGACCAGGGTTAGATCCCCTGCATCCCATATGATCCCCAAGCCAGGAGCGATTTCTGAGTGCATAGCCAGGAGTAACCCCTGAGTGTCACCGGGTGTGGCCCAAAAGCCAAAAGCCAAAAAAAAAAAAAAAAGAATAAATTTTCCAGCCCTGCCAAGACTGATGCAGGAACAGAGAGTCAGGAGTAGTCACTGAGCATTGCCAGCTGTGACTCCAAACAAAAGAAATTTATAAAGTGAACCTAAGCCCTTAACCTTATAACTATGACTATTATATATAATAGTTCATTGTATCTATCATTGCATCTCCTTCTTTCCATGGATGCCAAGAAGCAGACCAGGCCATTTGGACTGCATTGAAGAGAGACTAAAAAATGACTCTGATGTGTAAGACGGTGACCCTCAGAGGCCAGAAGAATCGTAGAGGGGTTAAAACACTTGGCTTCCATGATTTGTCCCCAAACATATGGTCCCCAAACTCCACTTGGGGTCACTCCTTAGCACAGCCAAGAAGAGCAAATGGGTCAATATCCCCCTGTGGAAAGAAAAAGGATAAAGAAAAAGGTGACCTTTATTTAGGCTGGACTTAAGCAGGAACTAGATAGACACCTAAAAGTACTGTCTCTTAAGGCAATAGAGGGACAATTCTTAGCCTCCTAAAAAAGAGAGGCTTGGGGGCCGGAGAGATAGCATGGAGGTAAGGCGTTTGCCTTTCATGCAGAAGGTCATTGGTTCGAATCCCGAGGTCATCGGTTCGAATCCCGGCATCCCATATGGTCCCCCGTGCCTGCCAGGAGCAATTTCTGAGCATGGAGCCAGGAGTAACCTCTGAGCACTGCTGGGTGTGACCCAAAAACCAAAAAAAAAAAAAAAAAAAGAGAGAGGCTTGATTTCCATTATAATCACCTGTTTTCTTTAATTGGGTAAATGCAAAGAAAGAGATTTTTGCAAAAAAAAAAAAAATTTTGTGGCCTGAAGGCTAATGGTTCAGAGTCAATGCTACACAGTATTTTTATATAAATATTATATTTTTATTTATTTTTATTTCTTTATTTAGTTTTTTGTTTTTTGGGTCACACTTGGCAGAGCTCAGGGGTTACTCCTGGCTCTGCGCTCAGAAATCGCTCCTGACAGGCTCCTGGGATCATATAGAATCCCCAGAATTGAAACAGAGTCGTCAGGGGTTGTCCATGAGCAAGACAAAAGCCCTACCTCTGTGCTATTGGTCCAGCCCCATATTGAACGCTCATTTAAAGAAAGACTTGTTACATTGTTCTCAGTTCCCTGACAACACTTCTGCTAATTCTATTTTTTTTTTTTTAATGTTTTTTGGGCCATACCTCGAGGTGCTCAGGGGCTCCTGGCTCTGTTCTCAGGAATTACTCCTGGTGGGCTAGGAGTGACTTATAGGATACTGGGGATGAAATCCAGGTAGGCAAACACCATCCCTTCCATACTATGGCTCTGTTCTCCCCCTTCCACCCCTTATGCTAAATCTTTTTTTTTTTTTTTTTTTAGTTTTTGAGCCACCCCCAGTGACGCTCAGGGGTTACTTCTGGCTATGCTCTCAGAAATTGCTCATGGGGGGTCGGAGTGGTGGTGTATGTAGTATGGCATCTGCCTTGTGCACGCTAGCATAGGAGGGACCACAGTGTGATCTCACCGTGTCCCATATGGTCCGCAAAGCCAGGAGTAACCTACCTGAGCGTCACTGGGTGTGACCGAAAAAAATCCCCAAAAAGGCAAGGCGAAGGAAGGAAGGAAGGAAGGAAGGAAGGAAGGAAGGAAGGAAGGAAGGAAGGAAGGAAGGAAGGAAGGAAGGAAGGAAGGAAGGAAGGAAGGAAGAAAGGAAGGAAGGAAGGAAGGAAGAAAGGAAGGAGAAAGGAAGGAAGGAGAAAGGAAGGAAGGAAGAAGGAAGGAAGGAAAAAGAAAGAAAGAAGAAAGAAAGAAAGAAAGAAAGAAGAAAGAAAGAAAGAAAGAAAGAAGAAAGGAAGGAAGGAAAGAAGAAAGAAAGAAAGAAAGAGAAAGAAGGAAGGAAGAAAGAAAGAGAAAAAGAAAGAGAGAAAGAAAGAAGGAAGAGAGAAAGAAAGGAAAGAAGAAAGAAGAAAGAAGGAAGAAAGAAAGAAGAAAGAAAGAGAAAGAAAGAAAGAAAGAAAGAAAGAAAGAAAGAAAGAAAGAAAGAAAGAAAGAAAGAAAGAAAGAAAGAAAGAAAGAAAGAAAGAAAGAAAGAAAGAAAGAAAGAAATTGCTCCTGGCTTTGGGGACCATATGGGATGCTGGGGGATCTAACCACAGTCCGTCCTAAACTAGGCAGAGCCTTACCACTTGCACCACCGCTCCCGCCCCTTACGCTAAATCTTTTTGTTTGTTTGTTTGTTTTTTGGAGGGTCACACCCGGCAGTGCTCAGGGGTTACTCTTGGCTCCAGGCTCAGAAATCGCTCTTGGCAGGCTCAGGAGACCAGATGGGGTGCCGGGATTCGAACCACCATCCTTCTGGATACAAGGCAAATGCCCTACCTCCATGCTATCTCTCCAACCCCCTTATGCTAAATTTTAAATCACATTCATCCTTGTATCATTTTAGGTAGTTATTTACCCACACGAAATCACGAAGACCCCAATGATTGCCGAAAGAATATGCAGACCTGCTTACCCCTTTTTGTATTAGTAACTACATTGATCTCTGTGCATTTGACATTGACTAGTGTTGAAAGCACATTTGTTTTCAAGACAAAATATCCCAGACTCCAATAATCTACTAATATTGAATTAGTGTATTCTTTTGTTGTTTTTTGCTTTTTTTTGGATCACACCTGGTGATGCTCAAGGTTTACTCCTGGCTGTTCACTCAGAAATCGATCCTGGCTTGGGGACCATATGGGATGTGGGGGATCAAACTGCAGTCTGTCCTAGGTTAGCAGGCAAGGCAAACACCCTACTGCTTGCTTCACTACTCCGGCCCCAAACTAGTGTATTCTTATGTTCTGCAACATATAGCCTATAGAAAGCACAAGAAAAAAAAAATATATATATATATACATCACACACACACACACACACACACACACACACACATATCTTTTTTTTTGGGGGGGGGGGTTGGGTCACACTCGGCAGCACTCTGGGGATATCGTAGCCCTACACTCAGAAATCGCTCCTGGCAGGCTCAGGGGACCATATGGAATGCTGGGATTCGAACCACCGTTTCTCTGTATGCAAGGCAAATGCCCTACCTCCATGCTATCTCTCCGACCCAAGAAATATTTATCAAATTGTAAAATAAAACCTCCACGTTGTGGAATCACCCCCACACGTGTATTTATACCTCAGGTGGACGGGTTTGAAACATGTAGGGTAGGGGTGAAGGATTAATAAACCAAGCCAGTCAGGGGAGAGTCATGGAGTCAGTCTGTGACTCCTGGTATCTCTCTCTGAGTCAAAAGCCAGAACTGGGGCCGGCGAGGTGGCGCTAGAGGTAAGGTGTCTGCCTTGCAAGTGCTAGCCAAGGAAGGACCGCGGTTTGATTCCCCGGCGTCCCATATGGTCCCCCCAAGCCAGGGGCAATTTCTGAATGCTTAGCCAGGAGTAACCCCTGAGCATCAAACGGGTGTGGCCTGAAAAACCAAAAAAAAAAAAAAAATTAGAAAAAAAGCCAGAACTGCTCTTTCTTTATTAAACCCAGTATGGGGTGGGGCAAAATGGAGTAAGATCCAGGGAAGATGTTTTTGGGCCACCCCTGGATGCTCAGGTGTTATTCCTGGCTATGTGCTCAGAAATTGCTTTTGGCTTGGGGACTATATGGGATGCTGGGGGATTGAAACTGTAGTCTGTCCTCAGCATGTGCAAGACTCCCTACTGCTTGCACCACCACTATGACCCCAAAGGAAGGTTTAAAAAAAACATTTATGTATGTATGATTTTGGGGCCAGGGATTACTCCTGGCTCTGTGCTCAGAAATTGCTCCTGGAAGGCTCCGGGGACTGTGTGGGATGCCTGGGAATTGAACACTGGTCCATCCTAGGTCAGCCCTGTGCAAGACAAATGCTCCAGCCCTTCAAAGGAAGATTTAAATAAAATAGGAAGATGGGGAACATCTTTGTTTTGGGTCAATAGCTGGTGTCAGTTTACATCAAATCACTAAAACATAGATACAAAAAAAAAAAAAAAGAAAAACCCAACTATATTTGGAGGAACTTGAAAGACAAACCACATTTATGGCTGGAGAGAGAGATTCCTCTGAAGGTAACAGAATTTGTGCTCTGTTGGGAAGAAGTTTATTCATAGAGAGAAAATAGGATTATGGCATATAGATGAAGGGAAATTGAGTTCTACACTGAGCTTCAAGGAATTTAATGACCTACTGGAGTTAGCTTATGCTGGTTACCAAGATCCTATTGCTATGTTTTCAGAAATCATGTGAATTGGTGATTAGACTATTAGTTCTTTCAATGGGCCATGCTCAGAATATTTTCATCATGTAACTCAGTAAACATACTAATGGGTCCCTCTGCCATGTTCTCTACCACATATGGCCCTTGCAGAGCAAGAGAAGCTCAGCAGCAATCTTCCTGCCTCCAGGGAAAGACAGGCAAAATAGCATAAGCCTCCTCCTTACCTGGTCTGGGAGGGGCCACCTCCCTTGGAAGAAAATATTCCTGATGTGATTCATAATGGCTCCTCCTTCACTGTTGAAAGTGTCTACCTTGAATAAGTATTTGGTTATTCTAACTGCAAAAGGCTTTTTTTTTTTTTTTTTTTTTTTTTAGTTTTTGGGCCACACCTGGTGACACTCAGGGGTTATTCCTGACTATACACTCAGAAATTGCTCCTGGTTTGGGGGACCATATGGGACGCTGGGGGATTGAACCATGGTCTGTCCAGTGTCAGCCATGTGTGAGGCAAACAGCCCACCACTCAGGCCCATGCAAGGGGCATTAAGTTACCTCTGCAGCCTGACTGTTGGCCAACTCTTGGACTCCCATCCCATGACCCCCAAAAAGCTGTAGAGTCAAAGAAATGTTATACATACTTACAGTTAAAGAAATTTAACTTATTTCTCCAAACATGGTATTTACTAAAAAATCAAGTTTCTGGGCAGGAAAGATAATTCAGTAGGCACTTGTCTTGCACATGGCCAACTGGGGTTCAACCCCTGACAGCCCATATGATCCCCTGAAATCCAGCACGAGTGATTCCTGAACTCAGAACCATGAGTAATTTCTTAGCACTGCTGGGTGTGGCCCTACTGCCTCCTTCCAAAAAAAAAATATGGGGAAGAGGGAACCTAGAGGTAGTACAGGGTGTCAGAGTGTGAGAACCCAGCTTGGATTTGATCCCTTACATCACATGGTTCCTTAAGCAGGTTGCAGCCTTGAAGGCCCTGAACAGAGCACTAGTAGGGTAACCCTGCTATCCCCAGAATATCAGGGCCCCACATCGATGGCCTTAATGTTGAACTAGCACCCAGTTGGCTGAAAATTGCCAGCAGGGCCTTTGGGTCTTCTGAGTACATATACTTGTTGGTGCACATAAGGATTTCATCCTGGTCAGGTACTCATACATCTTCAGTGGTCATCGTTGGTGACTAACCCTAGTTAGTCAAACCTAATTGTGTGCCTGAGATCTTATACTCCTGAAACATTTGGGGATCCAGGCAGCAGAGATTATAGAAGTCTTATCTGGCACCTGTGGGCACTATCAGGGATAAGATGCAGATAGCCTCTTGCCTATGAGACTAGCTGCTGATTTACCCTGAGATTATCACCTAATTATCTGTGATTATTTTGCTTGGAGGGTCATGTCATGGTACTCAGAGGCTACTCCTAGTCCATTGTTCATGATTCATTCCCAGGGGACCATGTGGTGCCAGAACTTAAACCTGTGTTGGGGCTGAATAGCATAGCAGTAGGGTGTTTGCCTTGCAAATGACCCTGGACAGACCTGAGTTTAACTGCCGGCATCCCATATGGTCTCCCAACCCTGCCAGGAGTGATTTCTGAGCACAGAGCTAGGAGTAACCCCTGAGTTCCGCTGGGTGTGGCCCAAAACAAACAAAACAACAACAACAACAACAAAAAGAAATTAAACCTGTGGGGGCCGGAGCGATAACACAGAAGCAGGGTGCTTGCTTTACAAGTGGCTGACTTGGGATGGAGTTGGATTCCATCCTCAGCATCTCATATGTTTCCCTGAGCCTGCCAGGAGCAATTTCAGGGCACAGAGCCAGGAGTAATCCCTGAGTGCTGCTGGTTGTGGCCCATAAACCAAAATAAATAAGTAAATAAAAAGAAAAAGAAAATTAAACGTGTCTTTCTACATATAAAACATGTGCTCTAGCTATTTTTTGGCCTTTATCACTTAATCTTATTTAATCTTTGTTTTTTGGGACATACTTGTGATAAGGTCGGGAATTCCACACGCACCCCTCTAATGACTCCAAGAGGCAGAACCGTGCAAAAGTAAGGGGGTTTATTATACAAGCATGCAGGGGCTATCCCAGAGGATGAGAGAGAGCCTTGAACCAGATTGAACAAGTCTTTATATAGCTTACAGTAGGGTGGTCCATTTCAGGGAGTACTGACACTTGACATTTGTTCAGTTACATTTTTGCAAGATTTAGATAACCACAAGTCATAAGGTTTGCAACAGTTCAAATGTCCAGGGCAAGTTCTTGGGATTTAGGAAGGGATGGGGTCCTCGTGAAGATCAACAGTTAAAATGCATCTTTTGGTCAAGGGCAGTCCTCAGGAAGCTGCAGAGAAAAATTATTTTATTTCTTTCACTTTTCACTTGATATTGGGGTCTGGTATCCAAAAGGTCACACAAAGCAAAGCAATGAGCTTTGAATTAAAGGATTTGGGGCGGGGGTCACACTGAGCGGCACTCAGGGGTTACTCCTGGCTCTGTGCTCAAAAATCGCTTCTGACAGGCACGGGGTGGGGGGGAACCATATGGGAAGCCGGGATTAGAATCACCATCTGGGCCCGGAGAGATAGCACAGCGGCGTTTGCCTTGCAAGCAGCCGATCCAGAACCAAAGGTGGTTGGTTCGAATCCCGGTGTCCCATATGGTGTCCCCCCCCCCCCCCCGTGCCTGCCAGGAGCTATTTCTGAGCAGACAGCCAGTAGTAACCCCTGAGCATCGCCGGGTGTGACCCAAAACCCAAACCCCCCCCCCAAAAAAAAAGAATCACCATCTGTCCTGGATTCGCTGCATGGAAGGCAAATGCCCTACCACTGTGCTATCTCCATCCCCAGAATTAAAGGATTTTTATTATGCACAAATCACAAGACTAACAAGCATTGAGTCCTGAAGCTAATCGGGCAGGGGCTTAACCTTGAGGAGGGGAGCAACCCAGACCTCGGATCAGGGGCTTTCTTTTTTTACTCTAAAAGCACAGTCCTACAATTTCCTTATGCCCTTTGCAATGATTGGTTCTGTCCACCTGGACGACATTGTTAATATTTTCTTGAGGACTGTCAGACCACCAATTTCCCTTTGCTTATTTGATAGATTGTTACTTTGTTCCAAACATGGTTACACAGACACACACACACACACACACACACACACACACACACACACAAGGAGGGCTGGGGAGGTGACTGAGAGGTCAGTGTATAAAATGGTTAATGTGGAGCTTGAGAGATATCACAGACGTAGGGTGTTTGCCTTGCATGCTGTGGACCTGTGATAGACCCAGGTTTGATCTCCGGCATCCCAAATGGTCCCCTGAGCCTACCAGGAGTGATTTCTGAGGGCAGAGTCTTGCAAGAGACTCCTGGCTGTCTGCTCAGAAATAGCTCCTGGCAGGCACGGGGGACCATATGGGACACCGGGATTCGAACCAACCACCTTTGGTCCTGCATCGGCTGCTTGCAAGGCAAACGCTGCTGTGCTATCTCTCCGGGCCCCTATTATGCTAAGTCTTAATTAGGCTAGTCTTACACCTGATAGTGCTCAGGATTTACTCTTGGTTCTGTGCTCAGGGATCACTCCAGGTAGGGCTTGGAGAACTATGTAGAGTTCTGGGGATGGAACCCAGGTAAACTGCAAGCAAAGTAATTGCCATACTCATTGTATGGTCTAGTTCCTTAAATTATTTTTTAATTTTAATGGAAAAAATTATTATGATGTCTTAAAACCCAACACAGATCCCATTTAACTTGTATTGGCTTGTTATATTATTTATTTGTATTTAAATACAATGATTTGTAAACTTGTTTATAATTCAATTATTATTATTTTTTTTTTTTTTGTGGTTTTTGGGTCGCACCCGGCAGTGCTCAGGGGTTATTCCTGGCTCCAGGCTCAGAAATTGCTCCTGGCAGGCACGGGGGACCATATGGGGCGCTGGGATTCGAATTGATGACCTCCTGCATGAAAGGCAAACGCCTTACCTCCATGCTATCTCTCCAGCCCCTATAATTCAATTATTTAAGGCATTCAAAATTTTTTTTGTTTTGTTTTGTTTTTTGGGTCACACCCGGCAGCACTCAGGGGTTACTCCTGGCTCCATGCTCAGAAATCGCTCCTGGCAGGCTCGGGGGACCATATGGGATGCCGGGATTCCAACCATCCTCCTTCTGCGTCTAAGGCAAACACCTTACCGCTATGCTATCTCTCCGGCCCCAAGGCATTCAGTATTCTAATATCAATCCCATTGTCAGTGTGACCTTACCATCAACAATGTTCCTAGTTTCCCACCCTACCCTCAAGCCTGCCTTCCTTAGCTGGCTCAAAGATCCGTTATAATTTTTTGCAGAAAAATATAGCTATAGAATATGAAATGTGTGTAAATAATAAATAACAATTTGAAAATAAGTAAATATGATTTATATGTACAGTATGTTATAATGAAGATTTATTGTACTTGTCTAAGGAGAATTAAAGACCTGCACAGTGGAGGAGGGAGCAAGGGAATTTTTTGTTTTTGTTTTTGTTTTTGGGCCACACCCGGTAATGCTCAGGGGTTACTCCTGGCTATGCGCTCAGAAGTTGCTCCTGGCTTGGGGGACCATATGGGACGCCGGGGGATCGAACCGCGGTCCGTCCAAGGCTAATGCAGGCAAGGCAGGCACCTTACCTGTAGCGCCACCGCCCGGCCCCAACAAGGGAATATTTTTAAAGAGGAGACTGCAACAAAGGATTTTCAGTGATAAGTCTAAGACTAGAGTGAGATGCTCTTGGTAGTAATTTCCTTGTTCTTGAGACTCAAGGTAGAAGCTTCCTTTGTAGACACAGCAATTTACTGAATAAACAGCTAAGATTTAAAAAATTATCTTTTTTCTTTGTTTGTTTTTTTGGTTTTTGGGTCACACCCGGCAGCGCTCAGGGGTTACTCCTGGCTCTATGCTCAGAAATCACTCCTGGCAGGCTTGGGGGACCATATGGGATGCTGGGATTCAAACCACCAACCTTCTGCATGCAAGGCAAATGCCTTACCTCCATGCTATCTCTCCGGCCCCTTAAAAAATTTATCTTTTAATGATTTATGAAAATTCTATAAACAGTACTTTACATTCAAAGTGGGTTAAGAAAGCTGGGGAGATAGCTCAAAAATTGGAGCACAGCTTTGCATGTGGGAGGCCTGTGTTCCAGCCCTGGCACTGCATAGCTCCCAGAGCACTGCTAGAAGTGGAGCACTGTGAGAGGGTATGAATCTAAAATTAAAAATTAAAATATAAACAAAGTGGTTCAGGGAAATGAATTAAAGGTTTGGAGCTCATGTTTTGTAGGCAGGAGTGCTATATTTGATTGATCCTTTGGCACTACATGGCCCCCAAGCACCTGAGAATGAGCCATAGAATCTCAGGTCTGCTTTCACGAGGCTAATCTAGTGTGGACAGCAGTTTGATCCCCCGGCATCCCATATGGTCCCCCAAGCCAGGAGCGATTTCTTTTGTGTGTGTGTGTGTGTGTGTGTGTGTTTGGTATATATATATATAAAATCTTTATTTAAGCATGATTACAAGCATGATTGTAGTTGGGTTTCAGTCATAAACAGAACACCTCCCTTCACCAGTGCAACATTCCCGCCACCAATGCCCCTCCTCCCTCCTTACCAACCCTTGCTGTATTCAACTTCTTGAATTCTTCTCCCCCTGAATGATCAGAACTGCCCACACCTGGAATGGGCGGGTACAGGAGGCTGACTGGGGGGGAACAGAGGAGCTAAGAAGGAGAGTTAGAGAAGTGAGGCAGAAGCAAGAATCAACAGCAAGATTAAACAGAGATTCAGCATTAGATTCAGCATCAGCAATTGAGCATCATCAAAGAAGCAGCAGCAGCAGCTTCAGCAAAGGGAGTTAGTCAGCTAGGAAGCCTGGAAAAAGCAGCTGAAAGAGAGACAGAGGACTAGAGAGCCAGAAGGAGTAGAGAAGAAGCTGTTAGGAAAAGGCTAGCATAGAAGCCATGTGAGAAAATGTATATGTTAGGTTAGGACCGTGAAATAAAGCTGGCTGACTCCTGGAACTTCATCTGACTGCTTTGTGAATTTCTCCTCCATCACCCTGCAACCTTCAGACTTACCAGGCCATAGGGGCTGCAGGATCCAGACCAAGACAAGGACTTGTCTAGGACTCATTAATTTATATTAAAACAACACCTGTATTTGAGACAGGGATTCTACTTCTCTCACTCATTAAGATTGTCATGATAGTTGTTAGTGTAGTTATTTTACTAACTGCACCACTACTCTTTGTGGTGAGTTTCATATTGTGAGCTGGTCCTCTGGCCCTCATCTCTATTGTCTCTGGGCATTATTACAATAATGTCCTTAACTTTTCTTAAAATCCATAGATCGGTGAGACTATTCTGTGTCTAGCTCTCTATCTCTCTGACTTATTTCACTCAGCATAATAGATTTCTTACTTTCTTTGGTTTTTGGATTATACCCAGTGAAACTCAGGGGATACTCCTGGCTATGCACTTAGAAATCAATCCTGGCTTGGGAGACCATATGAAATGCTGGGAAATTGAACTGCGTTCCATCCTAGGTTAACGTGTGCAAGGCAAGTGCCCTACCACTTGAGCCACTGCTCCGGTCCCAGCATAATAGATTTCATGTACATCTACATATAGGAAATTTTTTTTTTTTGGTTTTTGGGCCACACCCGGTGGTGCTCAGGGGTTACTCCTGGCTGTCTGCTCAGAAATAGCTCCTGGCAGGCACGGGGGACCATATGGAACACCGGGATTCGAACCAACCACCTTAGGTCCTGTATCAGCTGCTTGCAAGGCAAATGCCGCTGTGCTATTTCTCCGGGCCCCATATAGGAAAATTTTATGACTTCATCTCTCCTGATGGCTGCATAATATTTCATTGTGTATATGTACCAGTTTCTTTTTTTGTTTTGTTTTGTATTTGGTGGGGGGGCGCACAACCTAGTGACACTCAGGGGTTACTCATGGCTATGTGCTCAGAAATCGCTACTGGCTTGGTGGACCATATGGGATGCCAGGGGACCAAACCGTAGTCCGTCCTAAACTAGAACCAGCAAGGCAGATGCCTTACTGCTCTGCACCATCGATCTGAGACTATGCACCACAGTTTCTTTAGCCATTCATCTGTTAAAGGGCATCTTGATTGTTTCCAGAGTCTGGCTACTGTAAATAAGTGTTGCAATGAATATAGGTGTGAGAAAAAGATCTTTGAAATGTATTTTTGTGTTCCGAGGCTATATCCCTAGGAGTGGTATAGCCGAAGCTATATATGGAAGCTCAATTTCCAGTTTTTTTTGAGGATCTCCATATTGATTTCCTTTAAGGCTGGACTATACAGCATTCCCACCAGCAGTGTATCAGAGTTCCTTTCTCTCCACATCCCCACCAGCACTGATCTTGGTCTTTGTGATGTGTGCCAGTCTCTGTGGTGTGAGGTGGTACCTCATTGTTGTTTTGATTTGCATCTCCCTGGTTAGTGATGTGGAGCATTTTTTTGGGGGGTGGGTCACACCCAGCAGTGCCCAGGGGTTACTCCTGGCTCTATGATCAGAAATCGCCTCTGAAAGGCACAGGGGACCATATGGGATGCTGGGATTCAAACCACCGTCCTTCTGCATGAAAGGCAAATGCCTTACCTTTATGCTATTTCTCTAGCCCCAGATGTGGAGCATTTTTACATGTGTCTTTTGGCCATTTATATTTCTTCTTTGAGGAAGTGTCTGTTCATTTCTTCTCCCCATTTTTTGATAGGGTTAGATGTTTTTTTCTTGTTAAGTTCTGTCAGTACCTTGTATATTTTGCATAATAGCCCCTTATCTAATGGGTATTGGGTGAATAGTTTCTCCCTTTTTGTGGGTGGCTTTTGTATTCTAGGCACTATTTCCTTTGAGGTGCAGAAGCTTCTCAGCTTAATATAGTCCCATCTGTTTATCTCTGCTTCCACTTGTTTGGAGAGTATAGTTTCCTCTGTGAAAATGCCTATAGTCTCAATGTCATGGAGTGTTTTACCTATGTGTATTCTATATACCTTATGGTTTCAGGCCTGATATCAAGGTCTTTAATCCATTTGAATTTGACCTTTGTGCATGGTGTTAGATGGGGTCTGATTTTTCTTTTTTCAAGTGGCTAACCAGTTGTGCCAACATCACTTGTTGAAGAAGCTTTCCTTGCTCCATTTTGGATTTCTTGCCTCTTTATCAAAGATTAGTTGATTGTATGCCGGGGGAACATTCTCTGAATACTCAAGTTTATTCCACTGATCTGAGGATCTGTCTTTATTCCAATACCATGCTGTTTTAATAACTATTGCTTTGTAATACAATTTAAAATTGGGAAAAGTAATGTCTCCCATATTCCTTTTCCCAAGGATTTCTTTAGGTATTCATGGGTGTTTATTGTTTCAAATGATTTTCAGGAGTGTTTGATCCATTTCTTTGAAGAATATTATGGGTATCTTTAGAGGGCAGGAGCGATTTCTGAGCATATAGCCAGGAGTAACTCCTGAGCATCACCCGGTGTGGCCCCACCCCAAAAAAATCTCAGGGGCCTGAGAGATAGCATGGAGGTAAGGCGTTTCATGCAGAAGGATGGTGGTTCGAATCCCAGCATCCCCTATGGTCCCCTGTGTCTGCCAGGGGCGATTTCTGAGCGTAGAGCCAGGAGTAACCCCTGAGTGTTGCCGGGTTTGTCCCAAAAAACAAAAACAAAAACAAAAAAAGAATCTCAGCTGTGATCTCATCCCCCACTCCCTGGTTTACAAGTGTGTGAGCACTGCAACTAAAAGAGCATTACTCCAAGGGAGCACCACAGTCAAATGTGTGAATGACACAATCAAGTACATGTGCCATCTTGGTTACTACAACAATATCAATAGAGGGAAGAGAAAGGAGTAAAAGGAAAAAAGTTTTGACTTTTCAGGTGATACTTTCCTAGGTATGTTGGGTCCTTGCTAACAGCCCAGAGATGAGACATAGCGACCACACGTCAATGCAACTTATAAAGTGGGGTTTTATTTGCTTAGCTAGCTAACCAAGACTTCCACCTGGGACAAACTTCCAGTCAAGGACTCCAAGTCTAAGGAATTAGAGTTTTCATAGCCATCACATGCGTCAGAGTTGAATGTAAAATCCAGGAAGCAGATAAAAGGGATACATAATTCAAATGTCACAAAATACATAATTCATATTACAAGGCTGATCTGTTAAGGCATGGAGTGCATGGATGTGGGTGCCTTGTTCCGTGTCGTTTGTCTCCCATTGTCTCCAACTCTTATATGAAGGACATATTCCCAGAAGAAAACAAACTAACAACGGGAGTATATAGAAGCTAAAGAGCAGTTTTAAGCAGTTTTAGGAAAAGCAGAAACTTTTATGGGGAAAGCAGAAACTTCAGGGTTCTAAGGAAGTCTAGAGATCCGACTGGTAATTTTCAGCCAAGTAGGTTGGCAGTTGAATGAAAGGGTCCAAGGCTATGGTTCAGTTGGGGTGTTGCAATGTTGGAGATGCCCACAGGGCTATATTCAGTGATGCTTGGGGAACAATATGGTACAAGGGATCAAACTCAAGCCAGACAGATGCTAGGCATGTTTCAAATCTCTGTACTATCTGCTGGCTCAGAAACTGAAAAAGAAATAAAATTGTAGCACACACACATGCTTTCAGATAAAATGAAGGCTGAACAGATAAGTACTTGGAAATAGACTGATGTATTCACTCACTGACAGCACTTGAAAACACACAACACAAAAGTCCAAAAGAGCACACAGTTCAGCTCTGTTTCATGACAACATTTTGTAAATAGAAATTGAAGTGTCAAGTGAATTGGTGATCAGGTCTTCAACACCACAATGTCAAAATATTGTTGCTGATGTAATATAATTTTGAGTAATTTTGAGTGAAAACAAAGCTTTCAAGTGGGGGAACTGAGCTGTCAGAAAGTTAACATTATGGCGAGAGTGTAAAATGTAAAATGAATAGTCACTGTGTGGCTGGAATATGATAAAATACAAAGCTTGAACCTGAGGTGTTGAAGACTTCATTTCAAAATTTTTAAGCATCTGGGAAAAGCTTATCAAATATTTCAATCAAGACCTTGCCATCCCTGTTGGGGATAAAAGAAAGTATGTGTGGCTACATCTGGAATGAAACTTTAAGATAAGGAATAGGAGTGGATGACATGATGCTGGTGATGTTGGATCCTGGGAGAGTAGAGCTTACAGATTCAAAACCATCCATGAGACACTTTGGGGAATAACTTTTTTTTTAAATTTCTGGTGGGAGTGGGATATATATCAGGTCAGGGGAATGTAGGGTGTGTGGATTGTTTAGGGAAAGAAGAATGTGTGCTCTGTTTGTTTAGCTACAAATAGGAGGACCTTGGTCTATAAAGGCATCTTAAAACTTCTCAAAGGGGGGCTGGAGAGATAGCATGGAGGTAAGGTGTTTGCCTTTCATGCAGAAGGACGATGGTTTGAATCCCAGCATCCCATATGGTCCCCCAAGCCTGCCAGGGGCAATTTCTGAGCATAGAGCCTGGAGTAACCCCTGAGCGCTGCTGGGTGTGACCCAAAAACAAAAACAAACAAAAAAAAAAAACTTCTCAAAGGGAATGTAGAAGATAATGAAGAAAAAAAACTCTGACATTTTAGGGAAACTTATCACCTGTCCTTATAATTATATATAATATATATGCAATCTTAACCACTCTCTAGCCTGAAAATAATTTTATGAGAGCCTTATTTTCAATCCTATTTTCAGTGTTAGAACCATAGAAAGTGATACTTGATAGTCATTACTATTTACTGTGTGTGTGTTTGGGGGTTATTGAGTCACAGATGGTTGTGCTCAGGTTTCACTCCTGGCTCTCTGCTTAGAGATGTCTAGTAGTGCTCAGAGTTCTCCAATGATGCTTGATAATAGGTAATGCCAGGGATTCAATGAGGTCAGCTGGCCACATGCAAGATAAATTCCTTAATCCTTGAACTCTCTCTCCAATTTCTGTTGCAGACCTGCATACCTTAGAATGCAGGGAGATTGATGTCCTTGAGAAGTTCAAACCCTCTGATATTCATCTTTTTTTTTTTTTTTTTTGGTTTTTGGGCCACACCCGTTTGACGCTCAGGGGTTACTCCTGGCTATGTGCTCAGAAATCGCCCCTGGCTTGGGGGGACCATATGGGACGCCGGGGGATCGAACCGTGGTCCTTCCTTGGCTAGCGCTTGCAAGGCAGACACCTTACCTCCAGCGCCACCTACCCGGCCCCTCTGATATTCATCTTACAAGAAATATATTTTCCTTCTCAGAACTCTAGTGTCACAGACTACATATGATCAGTTACCTCCTCATTATATTGTATGAATCAGAAGTTCAGTTTAATCTTTTTTTTTGTTTGTTTTGTTTTGTTTTTGGGTCACACCCAGCGGTGCTCAGGGGTTACTACTGGCTGTCTGCTCAGAAATAGCTCCTGGCAGGCACGGGGAACCATATGAGACACCGGGATTCGAACCAACCACCTTTGGTCCTGGATCAGCTGCTTGCAAGACAAACGCCGCTGTGCTATCTCTCCGGGCCCCAGTTTAATCATTTTATTAATCAACTTAACCACTTACCTGGCTCATAACCATGAAGATAGGAGATGCTTAGTAGCTATGTGTTAAATGCTGTTACACCTTAAGTAATAATAACTCTTGGGAGATCTTTGAAGTCTGTTGGCCTTATTTCAAATCCCCTTCCCAACACCACTCCTACCTCAGAATAAAGAGGAAAAAAAAACTTTCAACACCAGCATTTCTTATAACGGTCACCTAGGAAATCATGAGGTCTGATCTTGCTTCATTCCCTGAGCATAGTTTTTTTTTCAAGTATCAGTTTTTAAAGGAAATACTACTTGTTATATTCAATTCATTATTCATTGCTCATAGTATTTGAATTGACTCACTCTCAATGAGATTTAATGAAAAAAGCAATTTTAGGGCTAGAGCAGTAGTAAAATGGATTGAGTGCTTGCATTGCATGCAGCTGACCTGACCTGGTTCATTTTTCTGCACCATTTAAAGTCTCTGGAGGCACCGGGAGTGATGTCTGAGCATAGGGCCATGAGTAAACGCTAAGCATAGCTAGATGTGACCCAAAATCAAAATTAAAATAAGTAATTTTGAGTTTTGCCTTCTATTTGAATAGTTGGCTCCCAAATATTTTGGAGTTCCATGTATTATTTTGTTCTTCATAACTGTACAATAAAGAAACCAACTTTGTCCTGTTTTCTAGCAAATTTTTGGAAACGGGGAACAAATATTCATTCAGTTTTTCTGGAATCATTAGCTTTTTGATTTGCACTTGCTACCTCTAATTTCTTTTTATAAAAGCATATGTTCTAAAAGTATTAATGCACCAGTGGGAGTATAAATTAGCTTAATTTGAAACATGTAGCAAATTTTAATTACATTTGTACATTTGACTCACAAATTTCTACTCTCAAGACTATTTTATGGGCAAAATGCAAGCACATATGTGAATAGCTTCATGTATAAAAATGTTTAAATTTATAGCCATTATTATTAAAGCCATAACAAAAAAAATAAAGAAATAACCCTCAAGCCAATACTGAATTTGCTTAAATAGAAGTAAAACTATGCAGTCAAATGCTATGGAGTGAAAGAGGAAGAAAGAAGAAAGGAAAGGAAAACTAAAGCAAGGAAAACATAGATTTCTGTCTACAACATATTTTAGGGGGACTTTTTAAGGAGAGAGCAGGGAATTTTAATTTATATATATTTAATTTTATTTTCACATTATTATTTTTATATTTAACTTTATTTTTATATTTTGAATTTATATATTGCTTTATATATTTTTTATTTATATATCGAAGCAGGTTGATTGGCTGAGGTTGGCTGCGTGCAAGGCAAACACCCTATGGCTGTACTATCTCTTCTGCCCCAATTTATATATATATATATATATATATATATATATATATATATATATATATATAAATTGGCTACAGCTACCTGGTGATGCTTAGCATTACTTCTGGCTTTGTAATCCAGAATTACTCTTGACAGTGCTCAGAGAACCATATGGGGTATAGGAATTGAAGTTGGGCCTGTTATGTGCAAGTCCAACGCCCTGCCCGCTGCTCTAATTCTCTGCCGCCTCTAATTTGTTTTTGTTTTTGGGTCACACCCAGCTGTGCTCAGGGGTTACTTCTGGTTCTGAGCTCAGAAATCGCTTCTGGCTCGGGGGGCCATATGGAATGCTGGTATTCGAATGGGGGTCTGCCGTCCTGTCTTGACTGCGTGCAAGGCAACACCTTACTGCTGTGGTATCGCTCTGGCCCCCCTGCCTCCCTCTAATTTTTTAGATAATAACATACATACGCTATTTAGAAACAATTGTCAAAAAGTCGGAGACAACGTGAGAGAGCAGACTTTCATTGGAGGGCATAATAATTAAACTGCGTTGAGACATCAAGGCATTTCTGAGAAAGTATTTCAAACACATTTTAAATAGAATTGGATGAGACTAAGTCTTTTTAGATCAGAACTCTTTAGAAAAATAACTGATTTTATATTTGGGCCAATAAATATAAAATATAGTCCTGGAATTTCTTGTCTGAACCCCAAAGTAAAGGTCCTATTAAGAATGTTTGTGGTCATGTCTAAGGACCACACATAAAGAGGCTCCAGATGACTTAAGAGATAATTTAATATGAGAAAGAATGATCATGTGTCTGCTTACAGGGGAACTTTTAAAAATAATTAAAAATAAATGACTCCTAGAGCTCTGTGTTCTTCTCAGGCTCTCAGCTAATCAGATCAACAGCAGAAGCATACCGTATTTATTTGAGTATAATGCACACAATTTTTTACCAAAAAAAGAAATCAAAGTTTGGGTGCGTGATATAAATGAGGGCTGAGTTGGGGTGGCAGTGGCAGCTGGTCCAATGAGGGCGCAGGTGAATTGTGAGATTGCACTGCGCCTTTTCCAGGCTGGCCTATCTCTTGTGACATCCTGGGTTCAAACATCATGGGAAGACATACAGAAAGATATGATCATCAAGAGTATTTTGAAGGGGCCGGGCGGTGGCGCTGGAGGTAAGGTGCCTGCCTTGCCTGCGCTAGCCTAGGACGGACCGCGGTTCGATCCCCCGGCGTCCCATATGGTCCCCCAAGAAGCCAGGAGCAACTTCTGAGCACATAGCCAGGAGTAACCCCTGAGCGTCACAGGGTGTGGCCCAAAAACTAAAAAAAAAAAAAAAAAAAAAAAAAAAAAAGAGTATTTTGAAGACAGGCATCAGCAATCAAATGGACGGCACAGAAGACGACCTGCTGTGGAATTCAGACTCAGATATTCCTGCCAACTGGGACATTGATGAAAAATTAACTCGAGAAGAATGGGAGCAACTCTTTAGTGTATCTGATGATGAATCTGACTTGGAAGCATTTTAAATAAATATTGTTACCGGTCATTTTATTTCGGTATTGTGTTTATACTAGTTTACGTTGTCAATAAATGATTTTTATTATGGCCATACGTGTTCAACAACTATTTTTTTGTCAATTACAATGCTTGGTGTGAAACAAAATTTTATACCGATTTTTAATCAAAAATTAGGGGTGCACGTTATACATGGGTGCACGTTATACTCGAATAAATAGGTAAGTTTTGGGGTGGAGGTGGGTGGGGGGAATCAATGTAAAAGCTGGCATTAGTCAGCAAGCTGTATGGATATGTAAGCCCTACCTGAACAAAAAGGAAAGGGGGTACACATCCTAGATGAGGGGTCCTGAAGGCATCAAGGAGGAACATGAGCACAACACATAACAAAAGGGCTGACTTCTTTTCTCTCAGAGGAAGGATGAGATTGTTAGTGAAGACATGTTTGCAGAAACCTTTTCTATGGAATGACCTGCAAATGACATTTTTCTCAGTCTAAAAATGGGCAGTAAGGTATATGGTTATGGGTGGCAGTGGTTTCTCCCACAATTAGGAAAAAGGCAGAAATGATGCTTGTAGAATGACCATCTTTGATAAAGAGAAAGAATAAAGAAATATGTAAGGCAAAGATCTTAGTCCCCAGGGCAAAATAGAAAGAACAGGTGAAGGTGTTTGCCTTACACACAGCTGCCTGGATTAGATCCTTGTACTACATGGTCCCTGAGCACTGCTGGTTGTGACCCAACTCCTCCTACTCCCCTCCAAAAACAGCATTCAGCTTCCAGGTCCTTTATTTGTTTTGTTTTTTTTGTTTTGTTTTTTTGGGCCACACCCGGTGACGCTCAGGGGTTACTCCTGGCTATGCACTCAGAAGTCGCTCCTGGCTTGGGGGACCATATGGGATGCCGGGGGATCGAACCGCGGTCTGTCCTAGGCCAGCGCAGGCAAGGCAGGCACCTTACCTCCAGCGCCACCGCCCGGCCCCAAAAATGGTATTAGCTTTTTTTTTTTTTTTTTTTTTGGTTTTTTTTTGGGCCACACCCGGTTGATGCTCAGGTGTTACTCCTCAGAAATCGCCCCTGGCTTGGGGGGGGACCATATGGAACGCCGGGGGATTGAATCAGCTTCCAGGTCCTTTAATGTCCTTAAGCCCAAATCATCTGTATGATGGATGGAGGACAATTTGCAAAGAGAAACCTGGGGATCTGGAGGTGACGTGGTTCTAGTATCTTCAACCCTGATGATTAAATATATCACCATGTGAGAGGAAAATTCAAAAGCTTATAGTTAATTCTCACAAACTCATGTGGATCTACCCACGAGGATGCCAGGGAACCAACTGATTTGTCTACTGAGAAGATAAAGATGAACCTACCTCTTACATAAGAGCTCCACTTCAAAGAAACCAGACAGAAAAATTTATCTTTGTGGAAATCTAGATTTTAAGTAGAGAATAATTGTAAAAATACAATTATATTTATTAAATATGTCAGGATAAATAGTACAGCTGGTCAGACATTTGCCTTGCATGAGGTCTACATGAGTTCTATTTTTGCACTCCAGATGGTCCCCTGAGCACCATCAGGAGTAATTCCTTAGTGCAGAGCCAGTTGTAATCCCTGAATAACATCAAATATGGCCCAAAACTCACCCCCCCCAAAAAAAAGAAAGAAATACAATATTGTTGCACATTCTGTCATGCAATAGTGTTTGATGAAAGTTTCACCTATGACTGCTAAAATCATTACATGAAAGGGCAGTGTGAAACTTTATAGTGAATGATTAATATAGCAGCAACAGAACCCAGAGATCAATCTTAATATCACAAAGAGAAAACACTGAGTATAATATGCCTTTTGATGTAAAATGATACTGTACAGGGGCCAGAGATAGCATGGAGGTAAGGCGTTTGCCTTTCAAGGTCCCCTGAGCCTGCCAGGAGCGATTTCTGAGCACAGAGCCAGGAGTAACCCTGAGCGCAAACGGGTGTGACCCCCCCCCCCAAAAAAAAAAACACACCAAAAAAAAAAAAGATACTGTACATTACCAAAACTCTTTGGGGGATAAAAAAAAATCAAGCTGAGAGAGAGAGAGAGAGAGAGAGAGAGAGAGAGAGAGAGAGAGAGAGAGAGAGAGAGAGAGATAGATATAGAGAGAGAGAAATAGAGAGAGAGAAATAGAGAGAGAGAAATAGAGAGAGAAATAGAGAGAGAGAAATGGAGAGAGAGAAATAGAGAGAGAGAAATAAAGAGAGAGAAATAGAGAGAGAGACACACACACATAGAGACAGAGACAGAGAGCATAAAATGCAGACATGGACATTTTTTTTTACAAACAGCCTAAGTTCTTCAAAACAATCCTGAGGAGGAAGGAAGAGGGGGAGAGGGGGTGGGGGGAAGGAGAATAAAGAACAAAGAACCGGGAGACTAGGATATGCAAGTGGTGGGGGAGAGGATAGAAGGGGTTGGGAGACAGGAAGTAGGGAAAAGGAGTAAAGGAGTAGAGGAGGGAGGAAGAGTAGAGAGGGAGAGGAAAGAAGAGAAAGGGAGGGGAGAGGAGGGGGAAGAGGAAGGGTGGAAAGAGGAAGGAGGATATCAGAAGGGGAAAGGAGGACAGAGGGAAAGAGGGAGACCCTGGGCTCTATCCATCTATAAATAAAGTAAGAGAGTAGGAAACGTTTTGTCTATTTCAGTAGCTTCCCAGGATATGTAAGTTTATTTGCTGTGAAAAGTTTGACACAGGGGCCAGAGAAATAGCATGGATGTAGGGCGTTTTCCTTTCATGCAGAAGGTCAGTGGTTCGAATCCTGGCATCCCATATGGTTCCCTGAGCCTGCCAGGAGTAACTCCTGGGCGATGTCGGGTGTGACCCAAAAACAAAACAAAACAAAATAAAACGAAAAGTTTGACACAGCATAAGACTTAGTAAGTAAGAAGAGAAAACCCTCTTAGGAAACCACTCAGGTTGGAAGATTTTACTCTGGGAGAAAGAATCTTCCCTACCCCTTTGAGTTCTTTTAAGCTGATTGAATAATCAAATTAACATTAGAAAGATGAGTCTGAGGAAAGGACCAGATGTAATTAAGTAGATTCAGGAATTGAAAGAGACATGGATTTAAAAGACAAGGCAAATTTGGAGTATTAATCCTGAACTAAGAAATATGGGCAGAGCTTGCTGGGGTTTCAAAGAGGGAGGGGGACTCAGGTATAAAGACCAGATGCTCTGTAATTAGATATTTTGCCCTGCTAAGTAGGCAGAGGCCTCAAATAAAAAAGAGATTTCTGATAATAACTTTAATTACAGGTAATATCCTTCAAATTTTTATTCTTTTGCTAGGTAAGAAGGGGAGACATTTATTAATAGCTGACCAATTGGTCTCAGATTGGAGTCATCCACAGGCCGATGGCGCACTGCTAGGACTGAGAATGTGGCTCAATGATCTAGTTCATGCCTTGAGTGTGTGAGGCCTGAGGCCTGGATTTGAGTCTCAAGTCTATTTAACCAAAAGTAAGTAGACATAAAGTAAAAATTAAAACACTCAAAAGTAGCCCTTTTTGGGAAAGCCTGTTGAGAACATCCTGGGAAAGTGTCTGACTATCTACACTGAGCATCTTAGGGAAAGCTTATTTTTCAATATCACTAGGTGCTCAAGGCTTACTCCTGGATCTGTGCTCAGAAATCGCTCCTGGTAGGCTCTGGGGACCATATGGGATGCTGGGAACCAAATCCGATTCAGTCTCAGGTCTGCTGCTGTGTGCAAGGCAAACACCCTACCACCGTGCTGTTGCTCCAGCCCTTATTTATTTATTTATTTATTTATTTATTTATTTATTTATAGTCCAGTGGTGCTCAGAACTTATTCCTGGCTCTGTGCCTAAATTCAGGAACCTACCTGAATTTAACATCACAATATATGCTGGAGGACCACTTGTAGTGCCAGGAATTCAAACCAGAGTGGGGGGGCTGAGGGGGATGGGGAGGGGTGGGACTATTGGCTGTAAGTGACTTAACCCTAGTGTTATCTCTCTCCAACCTCAGATTGGAATAAATTGAAAGATAAAGGACAGGTGCAGGAATTGGACTTTGAGCTTCCTGGGCAATGACCTTACTACAAGGAAAGCAAATATGCCACATAATAGCTAGTTGACAAGGCCTGTTTGAGAAAACTCTTTAGGCAGTTGTTGCAGGTGATAAAAGGTGTCATCCACTACCCCATTTCCCTTGCTTGGTGTGGGAGAAAGAGGAGGTACAGCTCAGCAGGGAGATCTGGGGTGGGAAGCAATAGTAGAGAGCATCTGTGTATCTGCTTTTTCACAAACAAATCCTTTTAGGTTGATTCCAATCTCTTACTTGTCTAAAGGCAAACCCTGGAATTCACTTCAAAATAATTCAGCTTTATAGAGGGAGCTGACAGGAGAAACCACGAATTAAGATGGATTAAATTGTATTGACACACTCTGAGTAAGGTAATAGAAATGGTCTCATTCTATTCCCCTATAATTTTCTATGCTCTATAATTGTGTGTACAATGAAATATTTCAAAGTTAATAGCCCTTATGGTTATTGGCTTTTCTTATATAGTTTTATGAAGAGTAACTCACAGACTAGGTGCCTAATAATGTGGATTCAGGTTTTTTTCTTCTTAGTCTGAAAATATTGTGTGTCATCTGAAAAACGCACAGGAAAATCTCAACAGAAAAAAAGGACTTTATGGGAATAAAGAATTCCACCAGAAGAGACTGAAGAGCAAATCCTTTTCCTTTTCGTTTTTGGCTTTTGGGTCACACCTGGTGGTGCTCAGGGTTTACTCCTGGCTTTTGCATCCAGGATCACTCCTGGTCAGCTTGGGGGGACCACATAGGATGAAAGAGATCACGTGGTTGACTCTTGTGCAAGGCAAATGCCCTACCTGTTGTACTGTCTCTCTGGCCTCTGAAGAGCTAATTTCTGAGAGAAAGTGTGGGGGAGCAATCTGATAGTGTGTTCAGCAAAACTAGAATGACGTAACTATATATATGTGTGTGTGTGTGTGTGTGTGTGTGTGTGTGTGTGTGTGTGTGTGTGTGTGTGTACTAGTGGTTTTTCAGAAGCTCATACATATTCATGAAGGGGGAAAGGGAGTGTGTTACAAGATTACAAGGTCAGAAAATGGCAGAGAAATGTCATTGAGGTGTGTTTTTAGTAGAGTGCTAAAAAGAAAGATGAGGATTAAAGGGGGAAGAAGAGAGGAAAGGAAAAAATAAAAAAATAAAAAGAAAGATGAGTGGAGGTTGAAGAGGGCACCACTGATAGTACAGAAGGGTTCTTTTCATTTTTTTATTTGTGGGGACAGAGCTGATGGTGCTCAGGTCTTACTCATGGCTCAGTGCTCATGAGTAAGTTGGGAAGGGGGCCATATTTGGTGCTGGAGATTGAATCTGGGTCTATCACTTTCATGAAAAGCACCCTACCTGCTATACTGTTGATCCTGTCCCCTAAAAGTGTTCTTAAAGTTCTGTTATTCCACACAGAGCCATGAGAATGGAAAGTGGAGTTTTCGCCCAGAGAGAGATGACTATATTCTCCAAACTCTAAGACCATCTAAGACACTAAGACCACTTGAAGACAGTAGAAATGTTCATGTATCTATTTATTGGACAACCTCCCTGAAATTACAGAAAGTTGTCTTTCTCCAGAACATAGATCTCTACTTGAATACTTGGGAGAGTGATTAGTACATTCAGGTCATGAAATGTTTAGTTGAGTGTAATTTCTTCTGTATCTAACTGCTTTTCCAAGACCCCCACTTTCTTTTCAAGTAGAGGGAGTTTTTTTGTGGGGGAATATGAGTGATCTTAACCATAAGGAAAAACCAAGGTTTCTGGGAGCACGAGTTAAGGCAGTTACAGCCAATTTAGATTTGAATCCCTGGCATTACACATGGTAGCCATGGTAGCCTGAGCACAAATACAGAAATAGCCTCTGAGCACTGTCAGATACGGCTAAAACTCCCTCAAAGACAAAACAACAACAAGCTAAGGTCTCTTGTAGTATGAGATACTCTCTTTCTTTTTTTTTTTTTTTTGGTTTTTGGGTCACACCCGGCGGTGCTCAGGGGTTACTTCTGGCTGTCTGCTCAGAAATAGCTCCTGGCAGGCACAGGGGACCATATGGGACACCGGGATTCGAACCAACCACCTTTGGTCCTGGATTGGCTGCTTGCAAGGCAAACGCCGCTGTGCTATCTCTCCGGGCCCGAGATACTCTCTTTCTTACCTTTATACTATTCATGTTTTATTTCTTTTTCCACATCGAGCTGCGCATAGTGGTTACTCCTGGTTCTGTGCTCAGAAATCACTCCAGGCAGGCTCCGGGAACCACCTGGGACCACACAAGGACCTTCCTGGGTTTGCTGCGTGCAAGACAAATGCCCTACCCACTGTCCTATTGCTCTGACCTACACCCAGCTGCACTCAGGGATTCATCCAAGCCCCTGTAATGAAGCCCAAAGGGAAGTTCATTACCCAAAGGAATTAGAAAACCCTATTTACTTTGGTCCCTCCCTTTAAAACTAAATAACATGCTGGAGAAGGAGATGATATGTGGATTGTGAATAAACTATGTCAGCAAGTGTTAGTTATTCTAACTTGGTAAAACAAAAGCCTGTTCTTATTGTAAAGAACAATGGAAGAGCTTTTAGTCTACCAATTGATGTTAATGTTTATGGTTAACCCTCTCAGTTAGGCCAACACTACAGAGGCTGCCCTTCTGGAATCTGGAGAGAAGCCTGGAAGAGAAATTTGGTAATCATCCAGTGCCGTTTATGAGAGAAAAGCCAAGAGGTGGTGGAGAGATAGTGCAGTGGCTAAGGCACTTTTCTGGCATGCAGCTGACCCAGTTTCCAGCACTGACACTGCCTATGTGTCATAAGAGCAATTTTAGGAGCCAGGTGTAAGACCTGAGCACTGCTAGGTGTGTCCTCCTCCCAAATAAGAAAGGGCTAAGAAAGATGGCCAAGAAAGTGAGAGCTTCAGCAAGAAGTTATTATTATTTATTATTATTATTATTTTGTTTTGGTTTTGGGGTCACACCCAGCACCTTGGGGGACCATATGGGACGCAAGAATTTGAACCACAGCGGTAAGGCATTTGCCTTGCACGCAGCCAACACAAGACAGACCCTGGTTCGAATCCCTGGCATCCCATATGGTCCCCAGAGCCTGCCAGGAGTGACTTCTGAGTGCATAGCTAGGAATAACCCGAGAGCTGCAGGGTGTGACTCCCCAAACAAAAACAAAAATAAAACAAAACCGTTAAAAAGGGGTCAAGAAAGTCTAGGGCCCAAATGAAGGTCCGAGGTCCGAGACAGCCCGTTGGCCCAAGGTTAAAGGGGGACCATAGGGACCGGAGAGATAGCACAGCGGTAAGGCGTTTTGCCTTAGATGCAAAAGGACGGTGGTTCGAATTCCGGCATCCCATATGGTCCCCTTTGTGTGCCAGGAGCGATTTCTGAGCATGGATCAGGAGTAACCCTTGAGCATTGCCGAGTGTGACCCAAAAACCAAAAACCAAAAAAAAAAAAAGAAAGAAAGGAGGGGGGAACCATAAAAGTCTAGGGCCTGGGGAGGCCCAAGGTTCGGGACAGCCCAGGAGCCCAAGGGAGAAGCCCAGGATCTGGGAAAAGCCCATTACCTCAAATAAAGACCATGAAACATACCTCAGAGAATGCAAAAGCAAAGCGGGTTTATTCCAAAGCTTTGGGGCTCCCGAGGACAGCTAAGCGGACTGAAACCGGAAGCCCCGGGTAGTATAGGGAGGTATCTTTTATAGGTTCAAGAAACCTTAGGCCTATCCCTATTCCAGGTTTAAACACAATATCCAATCAGATGGCAAGCTTGTCCTTTCTCATATAAGGCCCAAATATGCCAAGCTCCTCTTAGGAGGGGCGTTGGCTGATGGCAGCAGGCCATCAAGGTGAAATACCAGATCAAGGGAGGTCAAGAAGGCGGGTTGGAGAAAGGCTTAACAGGCTTATCTAGTCAAGGTGGGGGTGGAGAAAGGGTTTAATAGGCATCTATCACATATCTGAGTTATTATAATATCTATTTTATAAATTTTCCCCTAATAACAAGAACAAGCCAAAAAAGTAAAAAAAAAATTGTTATTTTTTTTCTTTGGGTCACACTTGACGGCCCTCAGGGGTTATTCCTGCTTCTGCATTCAGAAAATCACTTCTGTCAGGCAAGGGTAACATATGGGATACCGGGATTCAAAACACCATTCATCCTGGATTGGCTGCATGCAAGGCAAACACCCTACAGCTATGCTATCTCTCCTGCTCTAAAATTTTTTTTATTATAACACTGATTTAACAAGGTGCTCAAAATACAGTCATTTCAGGCATTAAATGTTCCAACAACAATCCCACCCCCAGTATGACCTTTCCCTTCACCAGTGTCTCCTGTCTCCTCCCAACTACCATAGTTAGCCTCTTTGCAGGCAAATCCCAATTTACTTCATATTGCTTGTTATAACAAAGGCAAATGGAATAATAAAAATTGAGATCAACAAGGGAAATAATTGTTATATCTCTCCATGGTATTATTAAAGTCATTATCTAAGAATTTATTGGACTGTGATTGGTGCTAGCTGAGCTTTCCTCCTATATTATGGCTTAGGTTCACTGCACTTGGTAAATATCTCTAACTTTACCATCAGATTTTCTGTGACATGACTGAGAACATCACTATAAAATTGTGAGATGTTATGTGGCCTGTTGTAGTAGCCAGGGTTGTGGTCCAGGATTTATAGATCTGAAACAAAGTGGGAGGTCTGGCACTTGATAAGATTAAGTCACAGTGTTAAAGGGTCCAGAAAAGTCCACTGCCTCAAATAAAGACCACGAATCTTCAGAGAATGCAATCAGCAAAATCAGGTTTATTGTCCAGCTAAGCTGGGGCCCCAGCATCTACCATAAAGGCTGAAACCGAAAGCCCCAGGCAATCTAAGAAGGTGTCTTTTATAGGTTTAAAGAACCTTAGGAGGAGGGTCAATATGGAAAGTAGGGCTTGTAGAATGCACCAATCCCTAGTCCAAACACAATATCCACTCAGATGGTGAGCTTGTCATTTTTCAAATAAGATGAGAACCTTAGAAGGAGTGAGCAGAAGTCCATTCTTTTCCCCAAATATGTCAAGTTCCCCTCAGGAGGGGCATTGGCTGATGATTACTAGGGCAACAGGCCTTTGACATCTCAAGGTGAATCCATTCTTTTCCCCAAATATGTCAAGTTCCTCTCAGGAAGGGCATTGGTTGATGGTTACCAGGGCAGCAGGCCCATTGATGTCCCAAGGTGAAATTCCAGATTAAGGGGATCAAGAAGGTGGGGTGGAGAAAGGCTAACAGGCATCTATATCTGATCAAGATGGAGAAAGGCTTAACAGGCATCTATCATCTATCTGAGTTATTATAACATCTATTTTCATAAATTTTCCCTTAATAATCTATTTTATAAATTTTTCCTTAATATCAGTGGGGTGAGAAGGGAGAGGGGAGACTATTGGTGATGGGAATGTTGCATTGGTGAAGGGGGGGGTGTTCTTTTTATGACTGAAACCAACTACAATCATGTTTGTAATCAAGGTGCTTAAAAAAGATATTGTTAAAAATAAAACAAACAAGGGCTGGAGAGATAGCACAGTGGTAGAGCATTTGCTTGCAATCAGCCGATTTAGGACTGGTTCAAAACCTAGCATCCCATATGGTCCTCTGAGCCTGCCAGGGGCGATTTCTGAGTGCAGAGCCAGGAGTCACCCCTGAGCACTGCTGGGTGTGATCCAAAAACCAAAAATAAATAAATAAATAAATCCCAAATAATTATAAAAAAGAGAAATGTTTCTGGGAACAGGGGTGGAGGGAGGATAACACTGGTGGTGGGAATGCCCCTGACTCATTGTCACTATGTAACTTAAATATTACTGTGAAAGATCGAAATTCACTTTGTTTACAATAAAAATTAAAATAGAAAAAAGAAATGAAAAACAAACTTTTAACAACTGAAAAATAAAGATTAACACACAGAACTGGGCCATTTCTAATCTAGGGTGTAGGAAGTGGCATCAGGCAGCTGTGGTCATGCAGAAAGGGGATTCTGCCCTCACACATTTTGAGAATTCCACAGAGGTATCAGACTGGACTGGACTACCTAGAACAGTGGTGGGCAACACTTTTTTTTCAACTGAGCCAAATCTCGCCAAAACCACGATTGAAATTTATTTTGAGAGCCACATTTTTAAAACTTAAAATACATAGGATGGTACATTGTTTTTAGTTTCAATAAGTTTTTTTTTTTTTTTTTTGGGTCACATCCGGCAGTGCTCAGGGTTACTCCTGGCTTCACACTCAGAAATCGCTCCTGGCAGGCACAGGGGACCATATGGGATGCCGGGATTTGAACCCATGACGTTCTGCATGAAAGGCAAACGCCTTACCTCCATGCTATCTCTCCGGCCCCTAGTTTCAATAAGTTTTTATTGAGAATATTCTGCATGCAAGTATTCACATAAGTTGGGAGGATACAAGTAACACAACTAATAAAACAAAAACTTTAGAACGATATTATTTATCGATAATTTTAAATTCCGTAAAATTTGTCTTACAATGTGGAGAAAATTACATCCTGACAATGACTGACAAAGTCACAGACACTAATATGAACATTTGCCTTGCATCTCCTTGGATAGTTTGAGTAAGTCAAGTTTGTATGTTGTTGTTTTTAATTTTAGGCACGATTCCAGGTTCTCATCGATGAGACGATTTCTCAATTGATAAAATTCATGCTTGAAAATGATTGTTTGCATAAATATGTAGACCCGAACAAGGAAAGAACAGCAAATCTAGCTTTTTTAGTTGATTATATGAGTCAGGAATACTATTTCAGGTGTTAAAAATCAACATATCTTCCTTCTCCATGTCTTTCAAAGCAGACCATTTGTGATTCTCCAATCTTTCTAAATTAGCACAAAGACATTCAAACTTAGAGCTCCACAGTTCTTTGTTTTTTAAATCCAGCAATTGCATTTCAAAGTTGCCAATGTCGATATTAAAGGGAGAAAAATTTAATTCCATTACAGTGGCATCCAGAGGTTTCTTTTAACAAAGGCCAACGTCGCTTTGCTGTTTCTGAAATCCTGAAACCTCTTGAGAAAAGCTTCCCTCATATTTAAAAATGCTGTTTTAAAATAGGTAATGTCAATATCAGAATTATTTTCTTGGCGATGTTTCAAGAGGCTTGGAATATGAATCAAAGTTTCTCTGTCAAAATCTTGAGCAAAGGGGCCGGGCGGTGGCGCTCGAGGTAAGGTGCCTGCCTTACCTGCGCTAGCCTAGGAGACGGACCGCGGTTCGATCCCCCGGCGTCCCATATGGTCCCCCAAGCCAGGAGCGACTTCTGAGCGCATAGCCAGGAGTAACCCCTGAGCGTCACCGGGTGTGGCCCAAAAACCAAAAAAAAAAAAAAAAAAAAAAAAAATCTTGAGCAAAAACAGATAATTTGTTTTCAAGCAAAATAACTTTTAACATTGAAAAAACTATGTTTCCTTTTCCCTGTAGTTTATGATTAAGCTGATTTAGATGTGAAGTAACATCCACCATTAACTACAGTTTTTGAATCCACTGATCGTTTCTAATTCTGGATAATGAACACCCTTCTCAAGGAAAAATGTTTTGATTTCTGATAATAAGGAAGCAAAACGTTTCAAAACATTTCCTCTTGATAACCAATGTATCTTGTTATGCAGCAGAAGATCTGTGTACTCACTCTCCATTTCAACGGAAAATTCTTTAAACTGGCGATGATGAAGAGCTTTAGCTACAATGGAGTTGATCATCTTAATCATCAATTCCATAACTGCACATTTCTTCTGGAAATGTCTGTGCACCAAGTGCTTCTTGATGTGTGATGCAATGGTATGTAAGTATCTCATGACTAATTTTTTCTTTCATAATAGCAACAAATCCATTTCTTACGCTGGTCATACTTTTTGCCCTGTCTGTTGCAACTGAGACGATTTTATCAAGTGGAATATGATATTTTTCAATGCAACCAATTACAGCATTTGCTATATCCTCTCCACGTGTTTGACCTTTCAGTGGCAATAATCCTAAAAGTTCTTTTTTTATGTCTGTAGCTGACATAAATCTTACAAAAAAGTGAAACTTGAGCGGTATCATTTCAGTCACAAGACTCGTCAACTGCTATTGATAAAGCTGAAACCACTTTAAGATCATCAACTTGTTTGGTTATATTGGAAGACATTTTGGCTGTTCTATCCTTCACTGTTTTACCAGACAGTGGCAACTCTTTAATTTTTTTTAGAATTTATTCTTTGTTCTTAAAACTCTTTTGGAGCTTTGTGGAGCCGGCTGCCGGGGCTGCAAACAGGGCGCACACTGACAGAGGCTAGAAACAGAGTCCTGACTCCTGGAGCAGACCCCGGCACACAGAAGAGCCGCATGAAAAAGTGTGAAGAGCAGCATGTGGCTCGCGAGCTGCAGCTTGCCGACCACTGACCTAGGAAATATTGGTAGTCATTATTTTATTTTGTAGCTTGGTGGAGGAGCTGGGCTGTTTTACTGCTGGAAAGATGGCAACCATGAACTCAATTTTTTTAAATTATAAAAATAATTTAAAATGGTGTTGGAGAGAGAATACAATGGGCAGGGCACTTGCCTTGTTTGTGGCTAAGTTGATTTCAGCCCCCAGCATCCCATAAAGTCCCCTAAACCTGCCAGGAGTGATTTTTTTGTTTGTTTTTGGGGGGGTCACACCCGGTGGCGCTCAGGGGTTACTCCAGGTTCTGTGCTCCGAAGCCACTCATGGCAGGCTTGGGGGACTATATGGGATAGAACCACTATCTGTTGTTGGGTTGGCTGCATGCAAGGGAAACACCCCTGTGCTGTCTCTTCGGCCTGCCAGGAGTAATTTTTTTTTAATTTTTAAATTTTTTTTGGTTTTTGGGCCACACCTGGCATTGCTCAGGGGTTACTCCTGGCTGTCTGCTCAGAAATAGCTCCTGGCAGGCACGGGGGACCATATGGGACACCAGGATTCGAACCAACCACCTTTGGTCCTGGATTGGCTGCTTGCAAGGCAAACACCGCTGTGCTATCTCTCCGGGCCCACAGGAGTAATTTTTGAGTGCAGAACCAGGAGGAAGACCTGGTGTGCCTGTACGAAAAAAAAGACGAAAAGATTAAGTAACTAAGAGGCTGAGAAAAGGGAAAGAAGTGAATGGTATGTGAGCGGTAAATTCTCATTTATCACTGCTAAAGTCAGTATATCATTTTTAAAATTGATAAATTATAAAATGATGATGTAATAAAATCCTAATAGTCAAGCTATATTAAGTATCAATGGGCTAAGCATAGTTCTAAGTTTTTTGACATGCAATAATTCATTTACGCCTCTCACCAATCCTATGAGAGTGATACTATTTTGTCTTCATCATTATGCTATTTAATTCATAGAAAGATCTGAAAATTAAAATATAGTGATGAAAAGATTGTTCAAAGTGCCTAGTGTAGTCTGGGTTTGATGCCCCATACAGCATGAACACCCCCGCCCCCCTTAAAGCCAAGGATATCTTCCAAGCACTGCCAGATGTTGCTTTCCTCAAGGCAAAAGTTTATATAAAATATATACATTTTTATGGGGTAATAGCCAGCTCTGCTCAGGGCTTACTCCTGCTTCAATGCTCAGGGATTACTCCTGGTAACCCTCAGGGAACCGACTAAATGTGGTACTGGAGGAGCCTGATTCAGCTGCATGCAGAGCAAGTCCCCTACCCCTGTCATATCTTTCTGATCCCTGAAATAAAATTTAAAGAAAAAGAAAGTGTTTCATATATATATATATATATATATATATATATATATATATATATATATATCTTGAGGGGGGGCCACACCTGGCAGCATTCAGGGATTATTTCTGGTTCTGTGTTCAGAAATTATGCCTGGCAGGCTCAGGAGTCCATATGGGATGCCAGAGATCAAACCTGGATTGTTTGTGTGCAAGGCAAACACCTGCCCACTGTCCCCCAAATTATATTGTTTTCATTATGCCATTTTTTGGGGGGAGAGCCCACACCATGGGGCACTCAAGGGTCACTCCTGGCTCTGTGCTCAGGAGTTACTCCTGGCAGGCTCGAAGAATCATATGGGATGCTGGGGATCGAACCTGGGTTGGCTGCTTGCATGGCAAATGCCCTACCCACTGTGCTATCACTCTGGCCCCTTGTATTTTATTTTTATTTATTTATTTGTTTATTTTGGTTTTTGAGTCACACCCAGCAGCGCTCAAGGGTAACTTTTTTTTTTTTTTTTTTTTTTTGTGGTTTTTGGGTCACACCCGGCAGTGCTCAGGGGTTATTCCTGGCTCCGTGCTCAGAAATTGCTCCTGGCAGGCACAGGGGACCATATGGGACGCCGGGATTCGAACCGATGACCTTCTGCATGAAAGGCAAACGCCTTACCTCCATGCTATCTCTCCGGCCCCCTCAAGGGTAACTTCTAACTCTACACTGAAAAGTCGCTCCTGGCAGGCTCAGGGGACCATATGGGATGCTGGGATTTGAACCACTGACATTCTCCATGCAAGGCTAATGCCTTACCTCCATGCTATCTCTCCGGCCCCCTTGTATTTTTTTTTTGGGCCACACCCATTTGATGATCAGGGGTTACTCCTGGCTAAGCACTCAGAAACTGCTCCTGGCTTGGGGGGACCATATGGGACACCGGGGGATCGAACCGCTGTCCTTCCTTGGCTAGAGCTTGCAAGGCAGACACCTTACCTCTAGTGCCACCTCATCGGCCCCTTGTATTGTATTTTATTTTTAAGATTTAAGTTGATTTTTATTTCTCCTGCTTCCCTTCCCTTTGCTATTGTTATTGTTGCAGTGATTTGGTTGTTCCACTCACTGGGGGTTGCAGTGCTGACTTTGACCACAGTATCTGGGAAGGAAGAGTAATTCATGTACTTCTGTTGTTTGCACAGGAGCTTGCCAAATGTGCACTCTGTCTTGGTGTTTTTGCTGTGTTCAGTAGTAACTATTAGGTCTGTACTGGGTGGAGGTGCGGGCTGTTCCTTAAGGTACTTGAGCACTATCTGGTGTCAGAGATTAACCCTGGCATCATGCATGCATAATCCATGTGCATAAAAATTAAGTGATGTTCTAATCTCATTAAGCTATCTCTCTCAAGTTCATATTTTAGGGTATGCTTTTATCATTCAGGAATCAATTATTTTTAGTCAGAAATATGATTGTATCATACTTTTGTCATTTATGTTGATATCACTTTTTATTGTAGTACTAGGAATCAAACCAGGGCCTTGCACTTGCAAAATACAAGCAAAGTACAAGTACTCCCTACCACTAAGCTACATTTCTTTGTTTGTTTTTGTTTTTGGGCTACACCTAGCAATGTTCAAGGGTTACTCCTGGCTCTGCACTCAGAAGTCACTCCTGACAGGCATGGGGGATCATATGAAATGCCAAGAATTGAACCCAGGTCTGGCATGTGTCAGCAGCGTGCAAGGCAAATGCCCTACCACTGTACTATCTTTCTGGCCCCTAAGCTACATTCTTTTTTCTTTTTTAATTTTTTTGGGCCACACCTGTTTGATGTTCAGGGGTTACTCCTGGCTAAGCACTCAGAAATTGCTTGGGGGGACTATATGGGACGCTGGGAGATCGAACCTCGGTCCTTCCTTGGTTAGTGCTTGCAAGGCAGACACCTTACCTCTAGTGCCACCTCTCCGGCCCCTAAGCTACATTCTTACCTTGGTAGTTTACTTTAAAAGATCTTTTGTGTGTGTGTGTGTGTGTGTGTGTGTGTGTGTGTGTGTGTGTGTGTGTGTGTCACACCCGGCAGCACTCAGGGGTCACTCCTGGTTCTATGCTCAGAAATCGCTCCTGGCAGGCTGGGGGGACCACATGGAATACCGGGATTTGAACCACCATCCTTCTGCATGCAAGGCAAACACCTTACCTCCATGCTATCTCTCTGGCCCTAAAAAGATTTTTAATAAATCACATCATCATCAATTATTCTTTCTGATTTGTTTTGGGATCACACCCAAAGGAACACAGGGTTTACTTTTGGATTTATGCTCAAGGATAATTCCAGGCAGTGCTTGGGGGATCAGTTAAAGTGTCAGGGATCAAGGGGCCGGGTGGTGGCGCTGGAGGTAAGGTGCCTGCCTTGCCTGCGCTAGCCTAGGACGGACCGCGGTTCGATCCCCCGGCATCCCATATGGTCCCCCAAGAAGCGAGGAGCAACTTCTGAGCGCATAGCCCCCTGAGCGTCACAGGGTGTGGCCCAAAAACCAAAAAAAAAAAAAAAAAGTGTCAGGGATCAAATCTGAGTTATCTGTATGCCAGGCAAATACCCTACTCACTATAGTAAATCTCTGGATCGACTAATCAATTATCCTGTGTTTTTTCTTTCTTAGTTATTTCTTGGGGATCACACCCAGCAGTGCTCAGGAGGCCACGCTTATTAGGCATGAAATCCAGGGTTTCCTCATGCAAAGCATAGATTGTAGTCCTTGAATATCTTCCTGATTTTTTCCTATACATATTTAAAAAATAAATTATTTTATTTATAAACCATGCATTACATAGTTGCTTACAATACATTTTTTCTAAGATCAATTTCACTGCCAATATAAAATTCCCTCCACCATTGTCTTTGAATTCCCATCATCTCTCAAGCATATCTCCTTAACAAGTAACCCCCCAAATTTTTTATTGCTTGCTTAATGGTAAGTGATAATGAAACTTTTAAAATACAGTACAGCAGGGGCCGGGAAGGTGGCGCTAGAGATAAGGTGTCTGCCTTGTAAGCGCTACCAAGGAACGGACCGTGGTTCGATCCCCCGGCGTCCTATATGGTCCCCCCAAGCCAGGGGCGATTTCTGAGCACATAGCCAGGAGTAACCCCTGAGCGTCAAACGGGTGTGGCCCAAAAACCAAAAAAAAAAAAAAAATACAGTACAGCAATAAGAAAATTTGTGAAAATTAATGTATCTTGTTGCGGGGTCCTGCAAGCCCCCCGGAGGGGCCCAGCCAGCAGGAATCAGTCGAGAGGCTTACGGACGACCGCACCTTTATTTAGCAGGGCTAGAAGCACAACCACACCTGTAAAAAATCTGAGAGAGGTTAGTAATAATGACCTTAGACGATCAGACCGTTCAAAGGTGATTTTATTGGGGTCCTGCATCTCTTATATAGGGAAGGTGAAGGGCGGCAGGCAAAAGGCATGTCAATCATTCGTTTGGCGGGCAAACTGCTTCATATTTCCAAATAAGGTATAAGCCCAGTATAGGTAAGAAGAAACAAAGAGAGCAAATCATTTTCCAGAAGGGAGGGAGAAGCAGTGACAATCTTACAAGCACTCCTAAGTCAGCAGCTTTCAAGGAATTGCCCTATGACCCTAAAGTAGGGTCTGCAGACCACTTTCCGGAACTCTCAGCAGGTTTTATGGTGGGGTAAGCTCTGTCGCATAGGGCGATGAGGTTTAGCTATTAACTCAGGAATGTAAGTTATAGGGAGGCTTGGCTCCATAGTATCAGGCAGTGTCTTCCTCCCCTAGGCTGAGAAGTTACTTATTACTTGAAGGTTGCCTTTTTCCTGTTGGTATATGGGCTTATAGCAAACAGCACTTAGCACTGAAAAGATGGCAGGGAGTTTTGCAAAAGTAACCACTGAGTCAGTCACGGTAGCCAACATCTTGTAATGATGTCCTTAAGTCATTGTCAGTTTTGCTAAGAAAAATTTTTTTTAAATTTTTGGCCACACCAGGCAGCATTCAGGGGTTACTCTTGGTTTTGAACACAGAAATCATTTCTTGCAGGCTCAGGGAACCATATGGGATGCCAGGGATTAAGACCTGGTCTGTCCCAGTTTGGCCTCATGCAAGGCAAATGCTGTATCCACTGTATTATTGCTCTGGCCCTAAGCAATTTATTGCTAGTTGATTTTCTGTTGTTTTGTTTCTGAACATCAGGTGACTTTGAATCCACATAGATGTCTAAATTGGTGTATTCCTACTAGAATGGCAGTATTCAAAAAAAATTGGAGTTGTATAAAGTCACGCAGTCTAGAAATTTCAAGCTCTCTGGCTGATACTGCAGCTTCTGTGGGACATGATTTTGGCTGCCAGCGCTTCTGGAAGTATGAGAGTGTATGGGGAGGGCAGTGCCTGTACTTACTTCAAAAAGAACCTGGTGATGCCAGTCCAAATACTGACACAACTGGAGTTTTGATCAGTTTGGCATATCTAAAGAGATGGGTGGTTAAGTGATTAAGTTGGGCCATTGGCAAAGCAGTGGTTGTGGGTGGTGGATGCAGCTTATGTGGCTTCAGCAGGCTGAGGACTTTGCTGTTCTCTCCTCTGACTTTGCCTTTTTCAGTTATGTGGCTTGTGTCCTATGATTTTTTTAAAAATTTATTTTGGGTCACACCCGGGAGCGCTCAGGGGTTACTCCTTGGCTCTGTGCTTAGGAATCACTCCTGGCAGGCAGGCACGGGGACCATATGGAATGCCGGGATTCAAACAACCGTTGGTCCTGGGTCAGCTGCTTGCAAAGCAAATGTCCCAGTGCTGTGCTATCTCTCCTGTTCCCCACGCCCCCATGATTTTTTTTTTTTATGGCTTGGTTTACATCTCTTTAGAGAACAGAGTTAGTCTATGAAACAGACATGGTAACTGTGTTTGTGGGGTGTAGTTTCTTATATATTTTTGTATTTGTTTTATTTGGTTTTCAACCAGTGCACATATTATATTAATGAAAATTTAGAAATTATAGAAATAATTTTTAAAAACTATACAGCAAGATTTTGAAGGAGTAAGAAAGTTTGAAGACTGAAAATTAGTTCTGAAGTTTCCCAGATTCCTGACTTTGGACAGATGATCAACTATAGACTCATATGAGCTTCTTCTGATCACTGAGTGAAACAAATACAGATGGAAGGAGTTCTAGAAATTGTATAATTTACAATTATAATTGTAATTGTATAATTATAATACAATTATAATTGTATAATTATAATTGGAAGGGTGAAACTTTGGGACACACACAGCAATGCTCAGTTGTTACTCCAAATATAGTGCTTAGAGGTTGTTCCTAGTGGTGCTTGAAGGACCATATGATGTTAGGGATTGAGCCCAGGCCTCCTACATGAAAAGCAAAAGCCCAGTCATTTGAGCTATTTCTCTAATCGTTCGCTATCATTTTTAAAATAAGTAATGTTCACAGCATTATAAATGATTTACTTTCGTTGACTTGCTTACTTGAAATGTTAAAATGGTAAATCTAATTTTGTCACCATCTCTTAAGTAATTGCCAAAATTAACTCAAAATTTTATCAGACTATAAATTTAGGTTGGACTAAAAATAATTACAAGATTTGGGTGCAGGGGTTGAGCCATGTCCAATTATTTTCAGGTATTACTCCGGCATTGTGTTCAAGGATCATTCCTAGATGCCCAGGGAATCATATGTGGTATTGGAGATTCAACCAGGATTGGCTGTGTGCAAGATTAATACTTCAATCTCTGTATAATATCTCTGCTTGATTTAAAAAGAAAAATAATTCTAACTTTAGAGTTTAGAAAGTTCATAATAAAACACATTTTGTGAAGAGAAATATGTGAAAACATTTTATATGAACCAACTGTTACAGAAATAACCAGTATGAATTTATCTCATGATTAATAATAAAACAATTTCAAAATTCCCTAGGTTAGGGACCAGAGAGATAGCACAGCCAGTAGGGCATTTGCCTTGCAGGCAGCCAGCCCAGTACAGACAGTGGTCCAAATCCTGGCATCCCATATAATCCCCTGAGCCTGCCAGGAGTCATTTCTGAGCACAGAGCCAGGAGTAACCCCTGAGCGCTACTGGGTGTGACCCCAAAACAAAACAAAACAAAAATATTCCCTAGCTTACTTGTTAGACGATTATAGCACATTTTAGGTTTGAGAACTATAGATATAATACTAGTGGAAGACAATTTGTCTCTCATTGACATCATATACCAAAATAAATTCAAAATGGATTAAAGATTTAAATGTCAGCCTTGAAAGGGAGGGTAAATATTTCTCTACCTTTTCAGCTTCTTTTGGCTGAGTAAGAAAAAGAAAGAAAAGAAGAAAGGAAAGAAGGAAGGAAGGAAGGAAAGAAAGAAAGAAAGAAAAAGAAAGAAAGAAAAAAGAAAGAAAAATATAAAGATAGGAAGGAAGGATGAAAGAAAGGAACAAAAGAAGAAAGAAAAAAGAAAGGAAGAAATTTATATACACTGATTAATAAGGGAAAAAGACCAATGGTAATTCACACACATGGAGGACTTATACAAATATGAAGACTATAATATTAATAGACAAAACCTTTTCAGACTTTCTCAGACTAAGAAATTCTTAATGCTTTTGGTTTGTGCAGCAATTCAGTAAGTAATCAGACTTTATTTACATAAGAGAAAAGACCCTAAAAGCCTTGTGGTGATAAGTTGTTGCCCTTCCTCCTGGTACACAGTGTAAACCCTGCACAGTAGAGATTTATTTCCTCCTTTTAGGAGAAGGACGGGGTAGAGAAATTTCTGTTTGGGCGGTCTCTTTTTTTTTTTTGGTTTTTGGGTCACACCCAGCTGTGCTCAGGGGTTACTCCTGGCTGTCTGCTCAGAAATAGCTCCTGGCAGGCACGGGGGACCATATGGGACACCAGGATTCGAACCAACCACCTTTGGTCCTGGATCGGCTGCTTGCAAGGCAAAAGCCGCTGTGCTATCTCTCCGGGCCCTTGGGCGGTCTCTTAAGTAATTTTAGCATGTTAATACAACCTAAGCTGAGCTCCAACAACCTAAACCCAGAAAACAAGAAGAAAACCTAGAGAATTAGCTTCTTGACATCGACCCTGGCAACTATTTCTAGATATACCACCAAAAATCCCACAAGCAACAAAAGCAAAAATAGACAAGTGATGGTTTTAAGAACTGCAATGTTTTTGCTTGCTCTTTCCTTTATTATTTACTTATTTATTTTATTTATTTTATTTTATTTTATGCTCAGGGGTTACTCCTGGCTGTCTGCTCAGAAATAGCTCCTGGCAGGCACGGGGGACCATATGGGACACCGGGATTCGAACCAACCACCTTTGGTCCTGGATCGGCTGCTTGCAAGGCAAATGCCACTGTGCTATCTCTCCGGGCCCTTATTTATTTATTTTTAAATTTTTGGGCCTCACCTGGTGATGCTCAGGAGTTACTCATGGCTATGCGCTCAGAAATCGCTTATGGCTTGGGGGATCATATTGGACACCATGGAATCGAACTGTGGTCTATCCCATGTTAGCTGCATGCAAGGCAAATGCCCTACCACTTCTGCCACCCCTCCGGACCCTGCTTGCTCTTTCAAGCCTGAGTTCTCTCTTGAACACGTGACTCTTTCTCTCCTGTCTTTCTTTACTCTGGAGAAGGTCCTGCTATCTCTTGATCACATGTTCCTCTCTTTCTGTACCCTCACCTCTTTCCTGCTAAATTTCACACAATTAAAAACCTTCTTAGAAGCATTTGCCAGCATGGGGAGCAGCAAAGCTCCATGCTGAAGGCTTTTTTGTCAAGCTTAGGGGGGCCTGCGGGGTTTGGGCTGCCCCCAACAGTTTTCCCTCTCCTTCCTCCTGGACTTCGGGGCTACCCCTGGTGCCCACCCAGGGGGCCAGCGAGGTGGGTGCCAGGGAGGAGTTTAAAGGGGATCCCAGGCCTTCCCCAACCCCACTCTGCACAAGAGGGGCAGGCTTGGGGAAGTTGCTGGCAACTTTTCTTCCCTCCAGTCTCCATTCTCAAACCATGTGGAGGTGCCCCTGTATGTAAAGTATAGGTAGTTTAATAGGATATCATAAAGTTTAATCTATGTTTGCAATATACAGAATGCAATATACTGTCCTTCCCCCTTTGACTCACCACCTTACAAGCTCATTTCTAGTCTTTTTCTCCCTCATCCCACCATTTATTACCCCACATTTAACTCTTTTTACCTTCAGTTCTTGGTGCCTCAGGAAGCAGATCATTATCCCTACTCAAGCCAGCTGCCAAACAGTTCCCAAAGTGAAAAAATAGACTCTGAGACTGAGAAGAAACCAATACTCTGTTACTATTGATCTACTCTAGGCAGCCTTCTTTCCTCCACCTTCCTTCATTGTGTATCTGTGCTTGCTACTATACTTAGTTTCTGCGAAGTCCCCACTCAAAGACATTTCCTGATATAAAACTGCTGGGAGTCGTTTGAGAGACTCCACAAGGCCAAATTACAGACTTAAGTGGTGTCCTGGATTTAACAACCCCTTCTGTCTATGTCTTCCTTTCTTTTTTTTGGGGGGGGGGTCACACCTGACAGCGCTCAGGGGTTACTCCTGGCTCTATGCTTACAAATCATCCCTGGCAGGCTCAGGGGACCATATGGGATGCTGGGATTTGAACCACCAACCTTCTGCATGCAAGGCAAGCACCTTACTTCCATGCTATCTCTCTGGCCCCTATTTCTAAAGATGTAAAAGGGACATGTATATCTCCTTTGAGTATCTTGGATGTGTTCCCTTAACAGCTATAACTCTTATTGAATATTCTCTTATATAGTGACAATTTCACCAACTGGTTCTTTTTCTTTTCTTTTCTTTTTTCTTTTTTTTTTTTTGGTTTTTCGGACCACACCCGTTTGATGCTCAGGGGTTACTCCTGGCTAAGCGCTCAGAAATTGCTCCTTTCTTTGATGGCTATAACTCTTGCTGAATATTTTCTTATACACTGACGATTTCCCTTTTTTTTTTTTTTTTTGTTTTATCTTTTCTTCTCTTTGTGAACTATTCAATAGGGAATTTGGTGAAAGAGTCCCTCAGTTTAATGCTTATGTTTGAATCAAGTCATGGGTATTATTGGACGTGTTCTTATGCCCCCATATACTCCGATAACGCCACGTGGCTTTATTTCTTGTTTGCTTAGGCACATTAAAACAGGAAAATACTATACATACAAATAAGTTCTTATCTAATAGAGATGGGAACACACAAATCTTGTAGTGCAATGGGACCTTAAACCCTGAACATTGACATAATGACCTGGCACAGGCCTCAGAAGAATGGGCATTCTCCATTCACCCCTGATCTAGGGAAGACATCTACGAAACATCTCAGGTTGTCTATAACATCACCTGGAGGCAATCCTCTACCAGGGAAGACCCTATCGCTGCTCTGACATCAACCTACTCAAAAGAGACTTCCCTTAACACTGAGAAGACTTAACAACAACAATGACCTGCTTACTGAACTGGGCTTTCTATATTGCCCTTAATTGTGAGGTGAAACAAGAGGATACTCCACACCAGCCTGACTTCAATGTAGGATGTGCAGATTCCAGGATCTTTAATACAGAAACCTGATGCCAACAATAGAGACTGCGTGAAAAATAAAACTGTATTGGCACTACAGACAATGACTTGGATTGAACAAACTAGTTTGCCTGGAGCCTAGATTTGGTCTTATGCCAAGAAACTTCAGTGGTAGGGTCTCCTTGTATATAGACCAAGGCTTTTCCTTTCCATGTCCCCCATATTTTGGTGGACCTATGCAAACTATATTTGCCACTCTAACACTGTTTTTACTGTGCTCTTTTGACTCTAACCCTTAAAAAAAACCTCTTCAACTTTTGATGTTAACTTAAACCAATATGCATGTGCATGAAAATATAAAAAAAATACTATGCCTTCAATGTTTAAGGAGTCACATAAATTTCATGGCTTTAGATTGCTTTGTGTACTGCTAAGAAATGATATAATGTACTACAATCTGGGGACTTGTGGACAAAGTAATTGTACATGGGTTCTGCCTTATTTTTCTTAATGTTCTTTGACTGTAAGTTCAATATTTAGGCGTCATCAAGGGGATTTCTTCTTAGAACTCTGTTTATGGGTGATTGTCCTTCCACTGTAACTTTACCTTGTCCTCTTTGCATCATTGTTCTCATAATTAAAAATAAAAAATTAAAAGAAAAGAAATTGCTCCTGACTTGGGGGACCATATGGGATGCCGGGGGATCGAACCACGGTCCTTACTTGGCTAGCACTTGCAAGGCAGACACCTTACCTCTAGCGCCACCTCACTGGCCCCTTCTTTTCTTTTTTCTCTTCTCTTCTCTTCTCTTCTCTTCTCTTCTCTTCTCTTCTCTTCTCTTCTCTTCTCTTCTCTTCTCTTCTCTTCTCTTCTCTTCTCTTCTCTTCTTTTCTTTCTCTTCTTTGTGATCTATTCAATAGAATTTTGTTAGAAAAGTCTTTCTGGGGACCAGAGAGATAGCATGGAGGTGGGGTGTTTGCCTTGCATGCAGAAGGACAGTGGTTTGAATCCCGGCACACATATGGTCACCCGAACCTGTCAGGAGCAATTTTTGGGCAGAGAGCCAGGAGTAACCCCTGAGCACTGCTGGCTGTGACCCAAAAAACAAAAGCAAAAAACAAACAAAATAAAAAAAGAATAATCTTTCTGTTCATGTTAAAGCCAAGTTACTGGGATTGTAGGACTTATTCCCTTGGCCCTCACATGCACCAATAATACCTTGTGGCATTGTCCCTCCTTTGCATAGGCACATTAAAATGAGAAAATATTACATATGAAAACATGTTCTTATGTAATAGAGATAGGAACACAAATTTTGTCATGCAGTGGGGGCCTTACACCCTGAACATAGTCATAATGACTTGGCTCAGGCCTCAGAAGAACGGGCATTGCCCATACACCCCTGAACCATGGATACCATTTACAGAAACAACCACAATGGTCTATAACATCACCAGGAAGCAAACCTGCTTGCAGTGCAGGGCCCTCCACATTGCCCTCTAATGGTGAGGTGAAACTAGAGGACGCTAGACATCCTGACTTCGATGAAGGAGATATATAAAACCCAGAATTTTTTTTTTTTGTGGTTTTTGGGTTACACCCGGCAGTGCTCAGGGGTTATTCATGGCTCCAGGCTCAGAAATTGCTTCTGGCTGGCACGGGGGACCATATGGGACGCCGGGATTCGAACCGATGACCTCCTGCATTAAAGGCAAATGCCTTACTTCCATGCTATCTCTCCGGCCCCCAAAACCCAGAATTTTTAACTACAGAAATCTGACAACAACAACAGTGAATATGCAAAAAACTTTTTACCGGGAATACAGAGAATGACGCAGGGGTTGGACAACCTAGTATGCCTGGAGCCCAGAGTCGGTCTTATGCCAGAAAACTTCAGGGGAAAGGTCTCCTTGTATTTAGGCAGGCTTTTCCTTTTCCTTTTCCCCATATTTTATTGGGCCTATGCAGACAACAACAATCACCACTCTCACTCCATTTTTACTGTATTTTTTTTAACTCTTATCCTTAAAAAAAAAAGAGCTTACTAAACTTTCTGCTAGAGTAACACCAAACTCATAAAAAACCCAAAAACTGAAAAAAGGACTGGGGAGTAGTTCAACAGGCTATAGTGAACACTTTGCAAGCAGAAGCCAGGAATCTGATCCCTGGTACTTCATGGCACCCCAAACAGTGCTGGAAGTGACCCGCAAGTTGAGAGTCTTTCCCAACAATGGGTGATCCTCAAGCTGCAAATAAATAAACGAATAAAAAAACTGAAAAGATAACCTTTGCAAAAATATTTGCATCTATATATTTGAGAAAGGTTAAAATTTACAAGGAAGGGTCAGAGCAGTGGCACAAGCAGTAGACGTTTGCCTTGCATGCAGATGACCCGGTTTGATTCCCGGCATCCCGTATGGTCCCCAGCCTGCCAGGGGCAATTTCTGAGTGTAGAATCAGTAGTGACACCCGAGAGCTGCTGGGTGTGGCCCAAAAACACATTAATAAAGTTTAAAAAAATATTTTTTGAAAAAATTCTCCTCAGAAAGGGAGAAGCCACTGAACTCTGCTGGATCTCAGATGCCAGCACCCCTATCTGCCTCTCTTCTGTGCTGTGCTGCATTTTTGGCCTGATTTCATCCTGTGTGTGGCTCATCTGCGGATGGCCCGCCTTCCCGTAAGCCTTTTGTGGAGGTGAGTCCACACGCCCAGAAAGGGAGGAGCCAGAGGAGCATGGCCGTTCCGCTTTGCTCTGTGACCATGCACATCATTTAGCCAATGAATACAATCACAACACGTAGAAAAACCCACAATACAAGTGTGACAATGGGGAAACAACGCAGGCCAGCGCCAGACATAGAGAATGAAGATGGCAACTCTGATGACTTGAACATGACCAACCAACTAGTCAGTCTCTCAGATAAGGAGTTTAGAGTTGCAATATGGAAGATGTTCAAAGAACTCAAATAAAATATAGAAGAGAACAATATTAAGAATCAAGAGAATATGAAGATAGAAATCAGAAAACTCTAAACTGAAATTTCAGGTCAAATAACAGGTCTGAAAAACTCAGTAGATGAATTGAAGAAAAACATGGTTGAGCTTTCCCACTGGTTAACAGCAGCTGAGGATAGAATTAGAACACTGGAAGATGAGATGAATAACAACTCCTTACAGCAGAAGAAATTGGAAAAAAGCCTCAAAGCAAATGATCAAACAATGGAAAATTTACTCAAAGAATGGAAACAGATGAAAATAGAAGTCTATGATAAGCTCAACAGAAACAACTTAAGAATCATTGGAGTCCCAGAGACCCAGGAAGAAAATCTCCAGGAAGAATCAACGGTCAAGAACATTATTAAAAAGAAACTATCAGAGCTAATGAATACATGTGATCAAATCCTGCATGCCCGAAGAGTACCAACTAAAAGAGACCCCAGAAAAAACACCCCAAGACACATCCTTGTCACAATGACGAATCCCACAGATAGAGACAGAATTCTGAAAGCAGCAAGATTGAAAAGAGAAATTACATTCAAGGGAACATCCTTGAGATTTACTGCAGACCTGTCACTGGAAACACTCAAGGCCAGAAGGCAGTGGTGGGACATAGTGACAAAACTCAATGAAATAAATGCTTCGCCTAGAATACTACACCCAGCAAAACTCACTTTCAGGTTTGAAGGAACAATACATGGTTTCACAGACAAACAACAGCTCAGAAACTTTACAGACTCAAAACCATTCCTTAAAGAAAAACTGAACGGCCTACTTTAAGACAAGACCGACCAACAGACACACCAAACTTCGATATAAAGATGACACTAACTCCCAGGACAATTATTTCTCTCAATATCAATGGACTAAATGCACCAGTTAAGAGACACAGAGTGGCTAAATGGATCAAAAAACTCAACCTTCTGCTGCCTACAAGAAATGCACCTGAATAGTCAGAACAAACATAGACTCAAAATAAAAGTCTGGAGGAAAATCATCCAAGCAAACAACACCCATAAAAAAGCTGGAGTGGCCATACTAATATCAGATAATGCAAACTTTATACTCAGGAAGGTTGTAAGGGACAAAGATGGACATTTTATATTAATCAAGGGGGATGTAGAGCAGGAAGAAATCACTCTCCTAAACATATATGCGCCGAATGAGGGGCCAGCAAAATATTTAATACAACTGTTGACAAATTTGAAAAATAATATCAACAACAACACAATAATTGTGGGAGACCTCAACATGGCATTGTCAACACTTGACAGGTCAACCAGACTGAAACCCAACAAGAATATACTAGACCTGAAAGAGAAATGGAAGAAAGAGGCCTAGTAGATATATACAGGACACTCCACCCCCAGAAGCCTGGATACACATTTTTCTCTAATGTACATGGGACATTCTCCAGGATAGACTACATGCTAGCACATAAAACATACCTCCATAATATCAAGAGGATAGAAATTTTGCAGGCTACCTTTGCTGACCACAAAGCCCTGAAATTATATGTGAATTACAAAGGGACACAGTAGAAGAATGTTAATACCTGGAAGTTAACAGCCTAATACTGAATAACCAGTGGGTCCGAGATAAAATCAAAGAGGAAATCAAAACCTTCCTGAAAACAAATGACAATGGAGACACAAACTATCAGAACCTATGGGACACAGCAAAAGCAGTACGGAGAGGAAAATTTATAGCTTTGCAAGCACACATCAGGAAAGAAAACGGGGCATACCTGAATAGCTTAATGATGCAGCTCATAGAATTAGAAAGTGCTCAACAAAAGGACCCAAAAATAGGGAGGCAGAAGGAAATAACAAAGCTGAGAGCAGAAATCAGTGAAGTGGAAACCCGAAAAACAATCCGTAAGATCAACGAAAGCAGAAGTTGGTTCTTTGAAAAAATAAACAAGATTGATAGACCACACTGCTGGGTGTGACCATAAAACCAAAAAAAAAAAAAAAAAAAAAAAAAAAAAAGAATGTTGGTAGAGGGAAGAAGAACACTCTGGTGATGGGTATGGTATAGAAGTAATGTGTGTATGAAAAGTATAATGAACTTTGTTATCTATGCCAGTCCCTCAATAAAAATGGTTAAGGATATAAGCAAAAAAAAAAAAAAAACCCAAAACCCAAAAACCAAAAACAAAAATCCTGCATAGATAATTCTCCAAAGAAGATGTACAAATAAAAAACAAAAATAACAAAAAGAGCTACTAAGAGAAGCCCCTCTTGCACCAGACAGTGTCAATGTGTGCTCAGGGTGGAATCTGATGGGAGCACATATGGGCAGCATCATTAGAAGACGGATGTCTGCGTGTTCTGAGGTATAGCAAGTTTAAGAGCCAGGAGCACAGAGGAGCAGATGTTTTCCATTTGAATTTCTTCTCAAAGGGTCACTTGTGAAGTCCTACGTTTGATCCCTTCACACACCCCCCCATCTCAAAAGAGTGCCTCTTACACCAAGTTTACTTATGAAAAGTTTCACAGAAGGATTTGCAATCCTAGAAAATATTAAGGTATGCAGAGCATTTAATTTAACAAGAATAACGTAAAGAGGAAAATAAGAAAATATGTAGGCAGGAGAATATTCTTTTCTTTCCTTTCTTTTCCTTTTCTTTTTTTCCTTTCTTTTCATTTCATTTCATTTCTTTTCGTTTCTTTTTTTGGGGGGCATATATAGTACTTAAGGTGGAGGGGAGGGAGGCGGCTATTCTTGATTTAGTGCTGTGGGATTGTTCCTGGCTATGCTCAGGGAAACTGGATATGCTCCCTGGCACAAACCGAGTATTTGTTCATGCAAATGATGTGCTCGAATCTACTGAACTATCTGTCCTACCCTCAGGTGAATATTTTTAATTATGTCATGCTTCTGAAGATTTCAAATAAGTCTCTATGTTGAAACTATCATCATAAGTATTTAAATCATTCACTGTGGAGTTCTATTTCTCACAAACCTGTAGAAAACCTTCAACTGACTTGGAAAGTCAGTACAGGGATTAAGCACTTGCCTTACACATGGTCAACCCTGTTTGGATTCATGGTACTTTGTATGGTTCCCTGAGCACTGCCAGGAAAATGCTTTGAGCACTCCTGGTTATGCCGCCCCCTACCACCAAAAAGAAGGAAAGAAAGGAAATCTCCTTTCTCACTGAGACATACAGTGAAATTCAAACTTTGTTTTAAAATTTTTATTTGAGGCATTGTAATTTCCAAGACTGTTAATTGTCAATGAGAGTTGCATGCATTGATTGAGTTTCATGTCTGTAACATCCAACACCACATCCTCCATGAGTATTCCGCTTACCCTCTCCAATATTGTCTCAAGGTATCCCACTCCTCCCTTCTCTCTTGGTAAACTCAGTTCTATTTACATACATACATACATACATACATACAAACATTATTATTATTATTATTATTATTAAAATTTTTTTGAGAGTCACACCCGGCAGTGCTCAGGGGCTACTTCTGGCTCTACACTCAGAAATCGCTTCCTGGCAGGCTTGGGTGGACCATATGGGATGCCGGGATTAGAACCACTGTCTTTCTGCATGCAAGGCAAACGCCCTACCGCTGTGCTATCTCTCTGGCCCCTTACATACATATATAACACACATATATTCATTATATATATATTCCCCTCCTGGCCCCAATCACACTCTGTGGTGGCTGGGAGCCATCCTGCTAAGGGGAGCACGCTGTGCCAAGGCTCAAATCTGGACCTCTTGCACACAGAACATATGCTCCATCTCTCTTGGAGCAATCTCCTCAATCCCAGTTTCCCTGGGTTCCAACACAGGTGGTGTTGGAAATTGAAACCAGGGTTGGTGTGGTATAAGGCAAGCACCTTAACCCCTGTACTATTTATCAGGTCCTCATCATTGTTTTTTTATGACTTTTGTTTCATAAAATTGTGTACCATTTGTTAGACTTTTGAAAAAAACAACACCACATCTCTTAGGGCTCAGTTGTAGCAACCGATGCCTGGAACGACGAGAGGAGAGAAGAAACTAAGTACACCTTTGGGGTTCCAAGGAGGGAGAGAGAGTTAGATGGAAATTCACAAGCCAGAGGGGGCAGGGTTAAATAAAGATAGAAAAGCAAATAGATGCAAAGCAGGCAGTATTTCTCTGCTTTATCTCTGGTCTCCCGCCAGCCAGCAGGCACCGCTCTGGTCATTATTCTGGGTCCCCTTTCAACAGTCCAAGTTTCTCTTTTTATACGGGCACGACAAGGGGCATGTCCAGAGGCCTGTCCAGGTTCAACAGCTATTCTAGTGGCAGTATCTAAGGGACAAGGTTTCCAACTGCCAAGGTCCAACTGCAATATTTCTATCTTTTATGTTTCTTTTTTTTTTAAATATATATGAAGAGTTATCCTCAGTGGTCAGTGGAATTCATTCAGGTAATGATCTGCAAAGCCATGGTGTTTGTCAGCTGCATTTCTTTTCTGACAGTTTATTTAGAAGTTCCAAAGCCTAAGAAACAGATATGAGGAAGAAACAAAACTGTATTTAAGGAAAAAAAAAATTAACATTGTAATTTTTCTAACCTAAGAAAGTGAAAATCTGGGGCCAGTGAGATGGCACTAGAGGTAAGGTGTCTACTTTGCAAGCGCTAGCCAAGGAAGGTCCGTGGTTCTATCCTCACACCCCCCCCCCCCCATCAAGCCAGGGGCGATTTCTGAGCGCTTAGCCAGGAGTAACCCCTGAGCATCAAACGGGTGTGGCCTAAAAAACCAAAAAAAAAAAAAAAAAAAAAAAAGAAAGTGAAAATCTCCAATTCTTTAGGGTAAAGGGGTGATGAATTCTTTCTAGTTGCTTCCTGCTAATAGGGGACAGTTATGGAGTTATCAGAGTTTTTTGCTCCTTCCTTCCTTCCTTCCTTCCTTCCTTCCTTCCTTCCTTCCTTCCTTCCTTCCTTCCTTCCTTCCTTCCTTCCTTCCTTCCTTCCTTCCTTCCTTCCTTCCTTCCTTCCTTCCTTCCTTCCTTCCTCCCTCCCTCCCTTCCCTTCCCTCTCTCCTTCCTTCCCTTCCCTCCCTCCTTCCTTCCCTTCCCTCCCTCCTTCCTTCCCTTCCCTCCCTCCCTCCCTCCCTCCCTCCCTCCCTCCCTCCCTCCCTCCATGGGGCAAATATTTTCTTTTTGGTTTTTGGGCCACACCCTGCAGTGCTCAAGGGTTATTCCTGGCTATGTGCTCAGAAATTGCTCATTCGTCCTGGGTCAGCTGCGTGCAATGCAAATGCCCTACTATCGTGCTATTTCTCCGGCCCCTTAGTTCTTTTTTTTTGAACTACACTCAGTGGTGGTAAGAGCTTACTCTTGGGCCTGCTCAGTGCTCAGGGACTCGTATGTAATGTTGGGGATTGGAATATGGTCAAGCAGGGCCCGGAGAGATAGCACAGCGGTGTTTGCCTTGCAAGCAGCTGATCCAGGACCAAAGGTGGTTGGTTCGAATCCCGGTGTCCCATATGGTCCCCCGTGCCTGCCAGGAGCTATTTCTCAGCAGACAGCCAGGAGTAACCCCTGAGCACTGCCGGGTGTGGCCCAAAAACCAAAAAAAAAAAAAAAAAAAAAAAAAAAAAAAAAAAAGGAATATGGTCAAGCAATATAGTTTCCTTAATAGAAGTATTGCAAATACTATCTGTTGCAGAGCAACTCTTGATGGGATTGACTGATGGAGGGATAAAGGAATGAGGTCTTTCTCCTCCAGCTCGGAGCACCGTCTGTCACCCTGTTCAGCCAGCAGTTCTGAGGTAAATGCGGGGGTATAAAGCTAACAGTCAGTCAGGCTTCAAAAGATATCAGCTTTATTTCGTGATTAGGCTGAAGCCCAAAGCCCCAGAATTAGCCCCCGAGAAAAAGCCCTTGCCTTCCACAGACCCTTGCTTTTATACATCATAATCAGTTACCACCCTAGGATGGGAGCAGAATCAGGTCACACCCTAGGATAGGGCACAATCACTGATCAGGATAGGATCAGTAACATAATAATCCCATGGAAATGATTACATACACAACAATTAATTGCATTAATTATATTTTACATTACTGTTTCCAATAAATACTTTGTTCTTAGATAGTAATCCAGATCCTTATAATTCCTTTTAGTTTATTTTTCGAAACCCCCCAATTGTTTTAATTGCTTACTTAGAAACTAGCTTTAAATTTTAGATATTTGTAAGTCATAGTTTTACTTTTCTTTTTTTTGCATTTTTTCTTTATTTAAACATCTTGATTACAAATATGATTGTGATTAGGTTTCAGTCATGTAAAGAACACCCCCCTCCATAGTTTTACTTTTTTGTTTTTTGGGGGGGTTATTTTTGGCCAACCCAGCAGTGCTCAGGGGTTACTCTTGGCTTCTCGATTAGAAATTGCTTCTGGCAAGCTAGTGGGGCCATATCGGATGCTGGGGATCGTAGGTCAGCTGTGTGTACGGCAAATGCCCTACCTGCTGTGCTATCACTCTGTCCCCCATTTTACATTCTTAAAAATGACCATAAAGGGGGCCGGGAAGGTGGCGCTAGAGGTAAGGTGTCTGCCTTACAAGCGCGCCAAGGAACGGACCGACCGAGGTTCGATCCCCCGGCGTCCCATATGGTCCCCCCAAGCCAGGGGCGATTTCTGAGCACATAGCCAGGAGTAACCCCTGAGAGTCAAACGGGTGTGGCCCAAAAACCAAAAAAAAAAAAATGACCATAAAGTTACAACATGTTTTCACTTATGATTGATTTTTTTTGAGACTTTTCTTTTTGCGGGGAGGGTCATATCCAGTTGTGCACAGGACTTATTCCTCCTGGCTCTTTTCTTGAGGTCACTCTTAGCAGGTCTCAGGAAAACTATGTAGGGGCCTGTAGGGATTTTGCCTTGCACTCCATCGACCTGGGAGGGACCCGTTTCTATTCCTGGCATCCCATATAGACAAAAGGGACCGGAGAGATAGCACAGCTGTAAGGTGTTTGCCTTCCACACAGCTGAGCCAGGACAGACACTGGTTTGATTCCCAGCATCCCATATGGTCCCCCAGCCTGCTAGGGGCTATTTCTGAGTGCAGAGTCAGGAGTAACCCCTGAGCACTGCTGGGTATGGCCCAAAAACCAACCAGTCAATCAATCAATCAATAAATAAAATTTAAAAAAAAGAAAAACTATGTAGTGTTAACATTAAACTGCAAGGCAAGTACCTTGTTCATTATACAATCTCTCTGGATCCAACAGTAATGTTTTCATCATCCTCTCTCACTTCTTGATTTCATTTCTCCTTATGACCCTCGAGCATGTCTCCACTCGTTCTATCTTTCAGATATCACTGGATTGAGAGTCATTTGTATGTCCTTCCTGTATAAAAGTTTTCAATAGTTTGATCTTGTTATAGTCTACTGGGAAAATCAGGGGAAGGCCTGTGGTAAAAAAAAAAAAAATAGAAGAGGATATTGACTTGTAGCTGGTTTGTCAAGATGACCCTTGCTTTGCTTTGCTGGTGATTACTTTTCTTTTTGGTGGTAGCTCTTCATTTCAATTAATTTCATTAATTTGGACAGATTTGTGGCTCAATGGTAAAGCACTTGCTTTGCTTGAGGTTGATCCTCCATTCTGCAGTAGAAAAAACACTTCCAAAGTTCATTTAATTTTCAGTATTGGCCCAGAACTCCAGCTCACGAAAGTAATGGAAGGTTGATTTATAGACAATATTAAGAATGAACTATAATGAGAAATTTATCTGACAAGAAGAGGTCTGGCCATCCTGACCTGCTCAGAATAAATTAAATGTGAAAGAGAAGTATGATAAACTACATAATAATTGAAAGCCTGGTGCTTGGAACTAGGGCAAGAAACTATGTGGTTCAAAGAGCAAGCGAGTGCAGTTAGGGCAAAGAAGGGAATCACTATGATAATGGTCTTTGGAAATGATCACTCTGGACAAGAACTGGGTGATGGAAGGAGGTAAAGTGATATATATGATACCCTTTCAGTAACAGTATTGCAAATCTCAGTGTCTAAAAGGGAAAAAAAAGAAGAAGAATGAAAGGGGAGGTAAGGAAAATGTCACAGAGGCAGGGAGAGGAAATGGGAGGGGAAATGAGACATTGGCTCACATTGCAGGAAATGTGCTATGGTTAAGGGATGGTGTTGGATCCTGTATAATGAACTCAATCATGAACAGCCTTGTAGCTGTCTCATGGTGATTCAATTTAAAAAAATTGAGGGTCCAGAGAGATAGCACAGAGGCGTTTGCCTTGCAAGCAGCCCATCCAGGACCAAAGGTGGTTGGTTCGAATCCCAGTGTCCCATATGGTCCCCGTGCCTGCCAGGAGCTATTTCTGAACAGACAGCCAGGAGTAACCCCTGAGCACCGCCGGATGTGACCCAAAAACAAAAACAAAAACAAAAAGAGGAAGGGGGGGGCCGGCGAGGTGGCGCTAGAGGTAAGGTGTCTACCTTGCGAGCGCTAGCGTAGGACGGACCGCAGTTCGATCCCCCGGCGTCCCATATGGTCCCCCCAAGCCAGGGGCGATTTCTGAGCGCATAGACAGGAGGAACCCCTGAGCGTCAAACGGGTGTGGCCAAAAACCAAAAAAAAAAAAAAAAAAAAAAACCAAACCAAAAAACAAAAACAAACGAAAAGGAGAAAGGGGGACTGGAGAGAGCACAGCAGTAGGCCGTTTGCCTTGCATGCAAAAGGACGGTGGCTCGAATACCCACATCCTATATGGTCTCCCGAGCCTGCCAGGAGTGATTTCTGAGCGTAGAAGCCAGGAGTTAACAGCTGAGCCCTGCCGGGTGTGACCCAAAAACCAAAAAAGTAAAATAAATAAATAAAAAGAGGAAGGGCGGATGATAGCACAGTGGGTATGTCTTTTGCCTTGTATGTGGCTGGTCCGGTGTGATCCCAAAACAAAAACAAAAACTTGTTTTAAGTACTTGATGACTTTAGGAACTACAGGTTATATAGGTAACTTTAGGTGCTGCAAGCTACTTTAGGTAACATGAAACACATTCATAATGCATGCTAAATTCTGTTGTGTTGCGTTATTTTGTTTGGGGGCCACATCTAGCAGTGCTCAAGAATTCCTTCTGGGGGCCGGAGAGGTGGCGCTAGAGGTAAGGTGTCTGCCTTGCAAGCGCTAGCCAAGAAAAGACCCCGGTTTGGTCCCCCTGGCATCCCGGGAATATGGTCCCCCCAAGCCAGGAGCGATTTCTGAACGCTTAGCCAGGAATAACCCCTGAGCATCAAACGGGTGTGGCCAAAACAAAACAAAAGAAAACAAAACAAAAAAAGAATTCCTTCTGCCTTTGCTCATAGGGATCATTCCTGGCAGGGCTTGGAGGCCATATGGGGTGCCAGAGATTATACTTGGGTTGGCTGCATGCAAGGCAAGTGCCCTACTATCCCTACAATTCTGCCTGTTGACTACTCTTAAACATAACAGTACAGAAACTTATCTAATAGATTACTAAATAGTCACTCATCAACATATCCTTATTGATGAGACAGAGTTCTTATTTTTCTTGTTTTTGTACCAGGAAGCATTTTATCTCTCAGGCTCCAGGTGCACAAATGCATTATCTTACAACTGGCCTCATTTCATAATGTTACTCTCTGAATCTCTGATTGATTTGATTTTATGCATGCCTACAGGGCTAGGAAAACAAAAAGATTACCAATAAACAGGGACAGCCATACAGTATATTGCTTTCAGTGAAAAAGAAAACGTGGGGAGGATCCTTGTTTAAAAATGGAAAATTGCGTTATTGCAATATCAAAGCAACATAGATGCCACTTCCTGATTGTTATAGGAAGGACGACTCGTCCTTCTTTCCCTTTATTCCTTGAATTCCTTGCCCAGGATATGCATCTCTAGTTGACCCATTACATTTTTTTTCTTTTGATTTTGTGGCCACACTCGGCGGTACTTGGGGTTTACTTAGTTCTGTGCTTCAGGGATGACTTTCGGTATTACCCCAGGACTGTTTTTAGTACTCGAGATTGAACTGGGGCTGGCCATATGCAAAGTAAGTACCTTAAACCTGTACTATCTTTCTCTTTCTTTTTCTTTCTTTCTTTCTTTCTTTCTTTCTTTCTTTCTTTCTTTCTTTCTTTCTTTCTTTCTTTCTTTCTTTCTTTCTTTCTTTCTTTCTTTCTTTCTTTCTTTCTTTCTTTCTTTCTTTCTTTCTTTCTTTCTTTCTTTCTTTTTCTTTCTTTCTTTCTCTCTCTTTCTTTCTTTCTTTCTTTCTTTCTTTCTTTCTTTCTTTCTTTCTTTCTTTCTTTCTTTCTCTCTCTCTATCTCTCTTCTTTCTTTCTTTCTTTCTTTCTTTCTTTCTTTCTTTCTTTCTTTCTTTCTTTCTTTCTTTCTTTCTTTCTTTCTTTCTTTCTTTCTTTCTTTCTTTCTTTCTTTCTTTCTTATCTTTCTTTCTTTCTTTCTTTTCTTTCTTTCCCACACCCGACAGTGCTCAAGGGTTACTCCTGGTCCTCTTCTCAGAAATTGCTCTAGGCATGGGGGACCATATGGGATGCCGGGATTTGAACCAAAACTCTGGTCCTGGGTCAGCTGCTTGCAAGGCAAACGCCCTACCGCTGTGCTATCTCTCCTGCCCTGTGCTATCTTTTCAACCCTCCTAATTTTCCTTAGAAAAATCAGAGCCTTGTGAGTGTTTTAAAAGTTTGGTTCCTACTAACATCTATTCATTCAACCTTAGAGGAATTTTCCCTTGTGAACTTGATATCATTGTGTGTGTATGTGTGTGTGTGTACTAGGGAAGCATAGAAAATTTCCCCTCTCCATCACTGGTTTCTGGGTTCTTCTTGGCCTGATGAAATAATCAACAATAACATTAGAACTTAAGAGTAAAAAGAAAACAATTATGGGCAATATGTAGAGAATTCACATGAGCCTGGATTCCAAAGGGAAGACAATGGATGGTCATCTGCGCATCTTGGAGAAAGAAAGAAAATTCACATTGTGAATTTGTATGTGTGACTTGTATGTATGTGACTTGTATGCTCTTTAAATAGATATCTGTCCCACAATCAAGATAGATTTCTCTACCAGAATGATCATTTTTATATCAACCCTAGTTTGGGATAATAATCCCAAATTTTGTCCTTTCTAGATAATTAAGAAAATGGTAAATGGTTTTTTCTGAGACTGCCACCATTGAAGTCAGTTGGAGAAAAAGGCACCTTCATTGGTCAGATTTGTTCTGAATATCTTGGGAGGCTTATTCTGTGTGTGTGTGTGTGTGTGTGTGTGTGTGTGTGTGTGTGTGTGTGTGTGATGACACAAAAGATGTATATCATATTAAATTAATAACAGAGGACTCCAACCATGATACCTAACCATATGGATGTTGGAATTGTACTTAGGATGTTTTGAAAAAGAGCCCCTAGTGCAATGGAGAAGTCAAACAGGAGTAGACAAAAGGGAACTGAAAAAGGAATCAGGAACTGACTCCAAACAAAAAACACCATCCGGAGGAAACAGGATAAGCCTGTCCAGACACTGAAAATATAATGAGGAAGGAAAAGCAATTACCAGAACAGATGGGCGGAAATGGAGCAACTGACAGAGGTGGAGCCATGTTTATCTGAGGAAGTATTTATAGAGATCAGGGATACAGAAGAGAATTTGTGTTCATTCTATGACCACATTCTTTGTGGCTAGTTCACCACTGTACACGAGTTCCTGGACACATTTAAGATGCTTCTTAAATCTTAGTTTTTCTGTGATTTCCTGTCTTGGATATGTATATATGGGGGCGGGGTTTGGTTGGTGGGTATGTTTTTGTTTTAAAAGGTACTTACTTGATTCATTCCTCACTTGCCAAAATACCCTAAATATTTGAGTTCCTAGAGAATTACACATATTTGTGGAGATGATTGGAAAGGTTATTAAAAGCAGTTCTGCCCTAGAAACTGTGGGACAGATGGTTGTGGGACACTAAAAATGAGAATTGTGCAACATACAATTCAGAATTTTATTGTCTGCTATAGTTTTTTAAAGCTTGTAGAAGGAGGCATATGTTATTGTTTCATCTCTTGTGGTATAGCTAAATTCTTTCAAATACATACAATTAAAAAATAATCCACTCTTGAGTAAATTGCATGTAAATGAATAAAAAGACAATCCCTTTTAGATAAGGTTTAGGTTTCCCAGCTGTCCATGAGATTATTGTGTCTAATAAATTAGATGTTCTGTGCTTTGCATTTCATCAAAGCTACAAAATGAAAAGATTTAGTCATTTTTAATTTTGTATTGAAGTAAAGCCTTCACTAATTATTCATCAGCTATAAAAACTTTATAACTGTTCAATATTTTGAGACATTCAAATGCATAAACTAGCTCTAATTTTAGTAACTTATTTATCTAGTTGCTTGAACAAAGATAGATCTCTCTTCTTTCATACTCTAAATTAAACACTAAATGCAATGCTTTTAAAGCAACTAGAATTGAAACTGAGAGTTGAAAAATATTTAATTTTTTTGTTTGTTTGTTTTTGGGTCATACCTGGAGGTGCTTATGGGTTACTCTGGCTCTGTGTTTAGAAATTGCTCCTGGCAGGCATGGAGGAGCATATAGAATGCAGGGATTTGAACCACTGTTCGTCCTGGATCGGCTGCTTGCAAGGCAAACACCCTACCACTGTGCTATCTCTCTAGCCCTATTTAATTTTCTTAGATAAATAGAAAACTGAAATTTAGGAGTCATATTTCTAAAAATCTATGCCATAAGGCCATAGCAATAGGACACTGGGTTTGGTGTTTTCTACCTGGTTGACCCAGTTACTCCACCATGGTACATGGTTTCCTGAGCCCAATAGGAGTAATTGCAGCTTGTAGAACTAGAAGCAAATCCTGAGCACCACCAGATGTAACTCCCAAACTAAAACAACTAAAAACAAATAAAATAAAAAACCACTTCAGGGCTGGAGCAGTAGCAAAGTGGTAGGGCAATTTGCCTTGCATGTTGCTGACCTAGGACTGACTGCTGTTCCATCTCTCAGAGTCCCATATGGTCCCCAAGTATGCCAGGAGCGATTTCTGAGCACATAGCCAGGAGTAAACCTTGAGTGTCACTGGGTGTGGCCCCAAAACAAAACAAAACAAAAATTAATAGTTGTGTGGGCCTAGTAGTATTACCGGAAATCTGATGGGGAAATTTGAGACCACCACGCTCCGTGAGCCTAAACAGTATCGTAACACAGAAGGCTCAGCTGGCACCAACCACAGCCCAGTAAATCCTTAGACACTGACTTTAGTAACACCATGGAGAGATAGAACAATTGAAATAGATTGTTGTTTGTTTTAGTTTTGATAATCCATTCAATTTGCCTTTATGTTGTAACAAGCAAGATGAAGTTATTTTTGTTTGTTCCTGCATGGAAGCAGGCAATGGTGGTGGGTGGAAGATGGGGACAGTGGTAAAGGAAAGGTCATACTTATGATGGTTATATTAAAATTTAGGAAAATACCCCCTCCAAAAATAAAAAACAAAACATGTGCTCTAGCACTTTGAGTTATCCCCCTGGCAAAAATTCCTCTTAAATGCCAGCCTTAACTAGTACATTCTGTAGTATGGAATGGAAAGGCTATTAAAACTCAGTCTAGAAAATTAAAGTGTCATGTCTGTATCTAGCCAACTCCACACACTCACTCTGTCTCAAAAAAGATATAAGCCAAGCTGTGAAAAATCATGGGAACACTGGTTGTGGGGCTAAAAACTAATAATCTTGGGAGAAGAGGGCTGGCCAATGTCCTGCCCGCTGAAACCACGCCTGCTGCATTCATCACCCACAATCACTGCTTTGCCAATGGCCTTGCTTCACCACTCCCCTATGTCTCTATGCAGAGACACTAATCTGAACAAAACTCTAGGTATGCCAGTATTTGGGCTGATATTACCAGGAATTTTGTGGAGTGATTGTGGGCATCCTGCTATCCTGCTTTTTCATACTTCTGGAAGATCTGGCAGCTGAGAAAAAACACACCACGAAATCCACAGTATCAGTAATAATGCTTTGAATTCCTGGACCATGTGGCCACATTCACAGCCTCATGACAATGTCACTTTTGTTTAATACTGCCATCCCCATAGTAACACATCAATTAAGATGCCAATTTGTAGCTGAAGTCACTTAATGTTCATAAACGAAAGAAGTAGCAGAATGGTTAGCTAGCAATAAGAGTTTACTAAACTCTGACAATGACTTAATGACCTCACAAATATAATAATATTCACAAATTTTCTTGTTGTTCTACTTCTTTTTCCCTCTCTCTTCCTTCTTTGTTTTTTCCTATTATTTTTATTTGTGTTTTTTTTTGGAGGGGGGGTCACACGTGGCAGCGCTCAGGGGTTACTCCTGGCTCTACACTCAGAAATCGCTCCTGGCAGGCTTGTGGGACCATATGGGATGCTGAGACTCAAACCACCGTCCTTTTGCATGCAAGGCAAATGCCCTACCTCTCTAACTTTCTTTTTTTGGGGGGGACACTCCTGGTAGTGCTCAAGAGTTATTCCTGGCTCTGCACTCAGAAGTCATGCTTGGCAGGCTTGGGGGCCATAAGAGATGCCAAGAATTGAACCCTGGTCCTTCCAAGGTTGACGTGTGCAATGCAAACACCTTACCTCTGTGCTATCACTATGGCCCCATTAAAACTAATGTTACTGGGCCGGCGCGGTGGCGCTAAAGGTAAGGTGTCTGCCTTGCCGTGCTAGCCTAGGACGGACTGCGGTTCGATCCCCCGGCATCCCATATGGTCCCCCAAGCCAGGAGCGACTTCTGAGTGCATAGCCAGGAGTAACCCCTGAGCGTCACCGGGTGTGGGCCCCCCCCCCAAAAAAAAAAGCTGATTTTGGGCCTGGAGAGATAGCACAGCAGTACTTGCCTTGCAAGCAGCCAATCCAGAACCTAAGGTGGTTGGTTCGAATCCCGGTGTCCCATATGGTCCCCCATGCCTGCCAGGAGTTATTTTTGAGCAGACAGCCAGGAGTAACCCCTGAGCACTGCCGGGTGTGGCCCAAAAACAAACAAACAAAAAAAAACTAATGTTACTGTCATTTATCTGGTAATAAATAAATCTAATATTATGATCAACTACGTCAACCATATGATACATGCTCTTAAAATAAATTTTAAAAAAGCTCAGCCTAGTCTGTGCTTCTTGTTTTTTTTTTTTGGGGGGGGGTGATGGGGGGCACACCCATTTGATGCTCAGGGGTTACTCCTGGCTAAGCGCTCAGAAATTGCCCCTGGCTTGGGGGGACCATATGGGATGCCCGGGGATCGAACCTCGATCCTTCCTTGACTAGCTTTTGCAAGGCTGACACCTTACCTCTAGCGCCACCTCTCCAGCAAGTCTGTGCTTCTTTTTTTTTATTATTTTTATTTTATTTTTTTTTAGAATTGTATTTATTTAAACATCTTGATTACAAATATGATTGTGATTAGATTTCAGTCATATAAAAAACACCCCCCCCCCGTCACCAGTGCAACATTCCCACCATCAATGTCCCAAATCTCCCTCCCTCCATCCCACCCCACCCCCACCTGTACTCTAGACAGGCTTTACAGTTCCCTCATTCATTTACATGATTATGGTAGTTCTCAGTGTAGTTATTTCTATAACTGCACTCACAACTCTTTGTGGTGAGCTTCATGAAGTGAGCTGGAAGTTCCGGCCCTCCTCTCATTGTCTCTGAAGATTGTTGCAAAGATGACTTTTAGTTTTTTTTTTTTAATTTATTTAAACACCTTAATTACATACATGATTGTGTTTGGGTTTCAGTCATGTAAAGAACACCACCCATCACCAGTGCAACATTCCCATCACCAATGTCCCAAGTCTCCCTCCTCCCCACCCGACCCCCGCCTGTACTCTAGACAGGCTCTCCATTTTCCTCATACATTCTCGTTATTAGGAGAGTTCAAAATGTAGTTATTTCCCTAACTAAGCTCATCACTCTTTGTGGTGAGCTTCCTGAGGTGAGCTGGAACTTCCAGCTCTTTTCTCTTTTGTGTCTGAAAATTATTATTACAAGGGTGTCTTTCATTTTTCTTAAAACCCATAGATGAGTGAGACCATTCTGTGCTTTTCTCTCTCTCTCTGACTTATTTCACTCAGCATAATAGATTCCGTGTACATCCATGTATAGAAAACTTTCATGACTTCATCTCTCCTGACAGCTGCATAATATTCCATTGTGTATATGTACTATAGTTTCTTTAGCCATTCGTCTGTTGAAGGGCATCTTGGTTGTTTCCAGAGTCTTGCTATGGTAAATAGTGCTGCAATGAATATAGGTATAAGGAATGGGTTTTTGTATTGTATTTTTGTGTTCCTAGGGTATATTCCTAGGAGTGCTATAGCTGGATCGTATGGGAACTCGATTTCCAGTTTTTGGAGGAATCTCCATATCGCTTTCCATAAAGGTTGAACTAGACGGCATTCCCACCAGCAGTGGATAAGAGTTCCTTTCTCTCCACATCCCCACCAACACTGTTTATTCTCATTCTTTGTGATGTGTGCCATTCTCTGGGGTGTGAGGTGGTATCTCATCGTTGTTTTGATTTGCATCTCCCTGATGATTAGTGATGTGGAGCATTTTTTCATGTGTCTTTTGGCCATGTGTATTTCTTCTTTGTCAAAGTGTCTGTTCATTTCTTCTCCCCATTTTTTGATGGGGTTAGATGTTTTTTTCTTGTAAAGTTCTGTCAGTGCCTTGTATATTTTGGAGATTAGCCCCTTATCTGATGGGTATTGGGTGAATAGTTTCTCCCACTCAGTGGGTGGCTCTTGTATCCTGGGCACTATTTCCTTTGAGGTGCAGAAGCTTCTCAGCTTAATATATTCCCATCTGTTAATCTCTGCTTTCACTTGCTTGGAGAGTGCAGTTTCCTCCTTGAAGATGCCTGTAATGTCCTGGAGTGTTTTGCCTATGTGCTGTTCTATATATCTTATGGTTTTGGGGCTGATATCGAGGTCTTTAATCCATTTGGATTTTACCTTCGTACATGATGTTAGCTGGGGGTCTAAGTTCAATTTTTTGCAAGTGGCTAGCCAGTTGTGCCAACACCACTTGTTGAAGAGGCTTTCCCTGCTCCATTTAGGATTTCCTGCTCCTTTATCAAAAATTAGGTGGTTGTATGTCTGGGGAACATTTTCTGAGTATTCAAGCCTATTCCACTGATCTGAGGACCTGTCCTTATTCCAATACCATGCTGTTTTGATAACTATTGCTTTGTAGTACAGTTTAAAGTTGGGGAAAGTAATTCCTCCCATATTCTTTTTCCCAATGATTGCTTTAGCTATTCGAGGGTGTTTATTGTTCCAAATGAATTTCAAAAGTGTCTGATCCACTTCTTTGAAGAATGTCATGGGTATCTTTAGAGGGATGGCATTAAATCTGTATAATGCCTTGGGGAGTATTGCCATTTTGATGATGTTAATCCTGCCAATCCATGAGCAGGGTATGCGTTTCCATTTCCGTGTGTCCTCTCTTATTTCTTGGAGCAGAGTTTTATAGTTTTCCTTGTATAGGTCCTTCACATATTTAGTCAAGTTGATTCCAAGATATTTGAGTTTGTGTGGCACTATTGTGAATGGGGTTGTTTTCTTAATGTCCATTTCATCCTTATTACTATTGGTGTATAGAAAGGCCATTGATTTTTGTGTGTTAATTTTGTAGCCTGCCACCTTGCTATATCAGTCTATTGTTTCTAGAAGCTTTTTGATAGAGTCTTTAGGGTTTTCTAAGTAGAGTATCATGTCATCTGCAAACAGTGAGAGCTTGACTTCTTCCTTTCCTATCTGGATTCCCTTGATATCCTTTTCTTGCCTAATTGCTATAGCAAGTACTTCCAGTGCTATGTTGAATAGGAGTGGTGAGAGAGGACAGCCTTGTCTTGTGCCAGAATTTAGAGGGAAGGCTTTTAGTTTTTCTCCATTGAGGATAATATTTGCCACTGGCTTGTGGTAGATGGCCTTCACTATATTGAGAAAGGTTCCCTCCATTCCCATCTTGCTGAGAATTTTGATCAAGAATGGGTGTTGAGGGGCCGGGTAGGTGGCGCTGGAGGTAAGGTGTCTGCCTTGCAAGCGCTAGCCAAGGAAGGACCGCGGTTCGATCCCCCGGCGTCCCATATGGTCCCCCCAAGCCAGGGGCGATTTCTGAGCACATAGCCAGGAGTAACCCCTGAGCGTCAAACGGGTGTGGCCCAAAAACCAAAAAAAAAAAAAAAAAAGAATGGGTGTTGGACCTTATCAAATGCTTTCTCTGCATCTATTGATATGATCATGTGGTTTTTATTTTTCTTGTTATTGATGTTGTGTATTATGTTGATAGATTTATGGATGTTAAGCCAGCCTTGCATTCCTGGGATGAAACCTACTTGATCGTAGTGGATGATCTTTTTAACGAGGCATTGAATCCTATTTGCCAGGATTTTGTTGAGGATCTTTGCATCTGCATTCATCAGCGATATTGGTCTGTAATTTTCTTTTTTTGTAGCATCTCTGTCTGGTTTAGGTATCAAGATGATGTTGGCTTCATAAAAGCTATTTGGAAGTGTTTCTGTTTGTTCAATTTCATGAAAGAGTCTTGCCAAGATTGGCAGTAGTTCCTCTTGGAAAGTTTGATAGAATTCATTAGTGAATCCATCTGGACCTGAGCTTTTGTTTTTCGGCAGACATTTGATTACTGTTTTAATTTCATCAATGGTGATGGGGGTGTTTAGATATGCTACATCCTCTTCCTTCAACCGTGGAAGATTGTAAGAGTCCAAGAATTTATCCATTTCTTCCAGGTTCTCATTTTTAGTGGCGTAGAGTTTTTCAAAGTAGTTTCTGATTACCCTTTGAATCTCTGTCATATCAGTAGTGATCTCTCCTTTTTCATTCCTGATACGAGTTATCAAGTTTCTCTCTCTCTTTTTCTTTGTTAGGTTTGCCAGTGGTCTATCAATCTTGTTTATTTTTTCAAAGAACCAACTTCTGCTTTCGTTGATCTTACGGATTGTTTTTTGAGTTTCCACTTCGTTGATTTCTGCTCTCAGCTTTGTTATTTCCTTCTGTCTTCCTATTCTTGGGTCCTTTTGTTGAGCATTTTCTAGTTCTATTAGCTGTGTCATTAAGCTACTCAGGTAAGCTCCTTCTTCCTTCCTGATGTGTGCTTGCAAAGCTATAAATTTTCCTCTCAGTACTGCTTTTGCTGTGTCCCATAAGTTCTGATAGTTTGTGTCTTTATTGTCATTTCTTTCCAGGAACCTTTTTATTTCCTCCTTGATTTCATCTCGGACCCACTGGTTATTGAGCATGAGGCTGTTTAACTTCCAGGTGTTAAAGTGTTTCTTCTGAGTCCCTTTGGAGTTCACAAATAATTTCAGAGCCTTGTGGTCAGCGAAGGTAGTCTGCAAAATTTCTATCCTCTTGATCTTATGGAGGTATGTTTTATGTGCCAGCATGTAGTCTATCCTGGAGAATGTCCCATGTACATTGGAGAAGAATGTGTATCCAGGTTTCTGGGGATGGAGTGTCCTATATATATCCACTAGGCCTCTTTCTTCCATTTCTCTCCTCAGGTCTAGTATATTCTTGTTGGGTTTCAGTCTGGTTGACCTATCCAGTGTTGACAAAGCCGTGTTAAGGTCCCCCACAATTATTGTGTTGTTGTTGATATTATTTTTCAGATTTGTCAACAGTTGTATTAAATATTTTGCTGGCCCCTCATTCGGTGCATCTATGTTTAGGAGAGTGAATTCTTCCTGCTCTACGTACCCTTGATTAATATAAAATGTCCATCTTTGTCCCTTACAACCTTCCTGAGTATAAAGTTTGCATTATCTGATATTAGTATGGCCACTCCAGCTTTTTTATGGGTGTTGTTTGCTTGGATAATTTTTCTCCAGCCTTTTATTTTGAGTCTATGTTTGTTCTGACTATTCAGGTGCATTTCTTTGTTTTTTTTTTTTTTTTTTTTTTTTTTGGGCCACACCTGGCATTGCTCAGGGGTTACTCCTGGCTGTCTGCTCAGAAATAGCTCCTGGCAGGCACAGGGGACCATATGGGACACCGGGATTCGAAGCAACCACCTTTGGTCCTGGATCGGCTGCTTGCAAGGCAAACGCCGTTGTGCTATCTCTCCGGGCCCATCAGGTGCATTTCTTGTAGGCAGCAGAAGGTTGGATTGAGTTTTTTGATCCATTTAGCCACTCTGTGTCTCTTAACTGGTGCATTTAGTCCATTGACGTTGAGAGAAAGAATTGTCCTGGGATTTAATGCCATCTTTATTTCAAAATTTGGTGTGTCTTTTGGGTAGTCTTGTCTTAGATTAGGTCTTTCAGTTTTTCTCTTAAGACTGGTTTTGTGTCTGTGAAGTTTCTGAGCTGTTTTTTGTCTGTGAAACCATGTATTCTTCCGTCAAACCGGAAAGTGAGTTTTGCTGGGTATAGTATTCTGGGTGAAGCATTCATTTCATTCAGTCTTGTCACAATATCCCACCACTGCTTTCTGGCATTGAGTGTTTCTGGTGACAGGTCTGCTGTAAATCTCAGGGAAGCTTGCTTGAACGTCATTTCCCCTTTTGATCTTGCTGTTTTCAGAATTCTGTCTCTATCTGTGGGATTTGTCATTGTGACTAGGATGTGTCTTGGGGTGGTTTTTCTGGGGTCTCTCTTGGTTGGTACTCTTCGGGCATGCAGGATTTGATCACATATATTCTTTAGCTCTGGAAGTTTCTCTTTAATGATGTTCTTGACCTTTGATTCTTCCTGGAAATTTTCTTCCTGGGTCTCCGGGACTCCAATGATTCTTAAGTTGTTTCTGTTGATCTTATCATAGACTTCTATTTTCATCTGTTCCTATTCTTTGACTAATTTTTCCATTGTCTGCTCATTTGCTTTAAGTTTTTTGTCCAATCTCTCCTGCTGTATGGAATTGTTATGTATCTCATCTTCCACAGCACCAAGTCTATTCTCAGCTTCTGATACCCTGTCCCAGAGCTTATCCATTTTGTCATTCACTTCGTTTACTGACTTTTTCAGTCCTGTTAGTTGACATGTTATTTCAGTTTGGAGTTTTGTGATTTCTGTCTTCATATTTTCTTGGTTCTTATTAGTGTTCTGTTCAACTCGATCCATGATTTCTTGGAGATCTTTGAGCATCTTCCATATTGCTAGTCTAAAGGCCTTATCTGAGAGGTTGATTAGTTGGTTGGTCATTATCTGGTCCTCAGAATTGTCATCTTCATTCTCTATGTTTGATGCTGGCCTGCGTTGTTTCCCCATTGTCACACTTGTATTGTGGGTTTTTCTACGTGTTGTGGTGGTATTCATTGTCTATATGATGCAGGCAGCACACTCCTCTGGCTCCTCCCTTTCTGGATGGGCTGACTTGCCTCTAAGGGAGGGGAGTCCTCCGTGGATGAAGCCTCACACTGGGTCAAATCTTAGGCCCGAGCATGCAACAGAGAAGTCAGTCCGGAGAGAAATGTTTGCTTCTGTGATATAGCGCCGTTCTTAGTATGATTTTTCCTTCTTGTTGCAATGGTGTTCTTTCCTTAGAAAGAGTTTACTGCCGCGTTGCGAAGCGGAGCGGCCGTGCTCCGCTGGAGCCTCTTTTTGCCCCACTCGCAAGAGTTTCACGCAAGAGGACAGTAGACAGACATATACAGGTCACACTCATAGTTTTTCACAGTTGGGGCCCACTGGGTCAGTGTACTTTCGCGGATTTTCCCCGCCTGGTGTCACACACAGGGAGCCGGCTTTTGCAAAGCCTTGCTGGTTTTCATGCTCTGTAGTCCCTCCCTGAAAATGGCCTCTGGGCGAGCGAGGTTTCTGGAGCCTCTTTTTGTCCCACTCGCAAGAGTTTCACGCAAGAGGACAGTAGACAGACATAGACAGGTCACAATCACAGTTTTTCACAGTTGGGCCCCACTGGGCCGGTGTACTTTCGCGGATTTTCCCCGCCTGGTGTCACACACAGGGAGCCGGCTTTTGCAAAGCCTGGCCGGTTTTCATGCTCTCAGACTAAACCTATCTTATAACTGCAAATTTAGGGGGTCGTCTTATACGCCCAGTTGTCTTATACACCGGCAAATATGGTAGATGAGGAGTCCAAGCAAAGCAAATGGGAATGTTTCCCCTCTATACTATACTAGATGGTAATAAAAGACACCCGAAGCTAAGTAGAATTGTTTTGTTTTGTTCGGGTTTTTGCTTGTTTGTTTTGTAGACCACACTATAAAAGACACCCGAAGCTAAGTAGAATTGTTTTGTTTTGTTTGGGTTTTTGTTTGTTTGTTTTGTAGACCACACTAGTGGTATTCAGGGGCTTCTCCTGGCTCTACACTCAGGAATCACTTCTAGAAGGCTTGGGTACCCATACAAGATGATAGAGATCAAACTCAGGTTACCCTTATATAAGACAAGTGCCCTACTTACTTTAATATTTCTCCAGTCCCTAGAGTTTTGACAGTTGATTCCTCAGTTTTGCTATGTGTCATATTTACTAGTGATGAATGTCCAGGGGTTCTTCTTTCATGTCTGAGCTGGAATGGGTGATAGATAAAAGAGTAAGGACCTTGCCATAGCTCAGTCCTTGTACCCCTTCCCCAGGGTTTAATTGTACTATCTCACTGCATGACAATGACAAGAACGGCCAACTCGTGTTCAGAGAGACTGATATAAAATATCTGAGGGGTAGAGTCCTTCTGGAGGTGAATCTGGTATCAAGCAACAGTCCACACTTGAGAGCGGCGGTGAGAAGAAGGGCCACAGAGCATGAGTCAGCATGAGTTAGTTGTAGTTTCTTGCCAGGGAATGAGATGTGAGGCTGAATGGATGTCCCTTTGCTTGGGAGCTGGTTGATGACTTATTGGGGTAGGAGGTCGATCTTGATACCTAAGGGGTTAAGAACTGAGGGTAGGGGCCGGGCGGTGGCGCTGGAGGTAAGGTGCCTGCGCTAGCCTAGGACGGATCACGGTTCGATCCCCCGGCGTCCCATATGGTCCCCCAAGAAGCCAGGAGCAACTTCTGAGCGCATAGCCAGGAGTAACCCCTGAGCATCACAGGGTGTGGCCCAAAAACCAAAAAAAAAAAAAAAAAACAAAAAACTGAGGGTAAAGATCATTAATAAGGCAGGATATTGAATTGGGATTAGAGGGTGAAGGGATAGTAGAATTTCTTTCTTTTTTTTTTTTTTTTTGGTTTTTGGGCCACACCCGTTTGACGCTCAGGGGTTACTCCTGGCTATGTGCTCAGAAATTACCCCTGGCTTGGGGGGATCATATGGGACACCGGGGGATCGAACCACGGTCCGTCCTACGCTAGCGCTTGCAAGGCAGACACCTTACCTCTAAAGCCACCTTCCCGGCCCCGGATAGTAGAATTTCTGAAGAGGGAGAAAAGGGAGAGTATATAGGAGGGGCTATATACACTATAGGCATGGATTGTTTACAATTTAGGTTTGGCTCTCATAGAAGAGTCCTCTCTCTTGGGCCAGGAGAGATAGCACAGCGGCGTTTGCCTTGCAAGCAGCCGATCCAGGACCAAAGGTGGTTGGTTCGAATCTCGGTGTCCCATATGGTCCCCCGTGCCTGCCAGGAGCTATTTCTGAGCAGACAGCCAGGAATCACCCCTGAGCACCGCTGGGTGTGGCCCCAAAACCAAAAAAAAAAAAAAAGTCTTCTCTCTATGTACTCATGCCCACATAAAGACATACATTAGTGATCTATTCTTAGAGTGTTGTTAGAGGTCTGGCCCTAATAAAAAGACAATGGGGAAGCCTATATTTTCTTTATAAGTTTAAGACCTCTATAACACTATCTTTTAACCTGTTTATTCCCAAATGTAAGGTAGTCTCCTGCATAACTGTTCCATTAATTACTTTTTAACTCATTTTTATTTATTTTTCTTATATATATGTATATATACATACACATATATATTGTTGTTATATATAATAGTCTTGTTTTTGCTTTCTTCTCCTTAACTTCATTTGTTTGGTTCTGCTTTGTACAAAAACCTACAAGGAAATGTATTGTACAGATTAAAGCTCAAGTCAAAACCAGGGCACAGAGATGATGGAGCCTGACACTCTCACCCCCAAATCCACCAGCAATATAATATAGCACCATTTCTTTTTGCACAGGGACACTAAAGAGGGGAAATTTTATGTATAGAAACAAGCACTTATCTACTAGGGATAAGAACTCATACATTTTACAATACAGGGACACCTCCCACCTTGAACATATGTGATGTGGTCCCAACTTAGACTCCATGTGATTAGACCTTCCAACCCTGAACCCTAGATCCCAGACATAGAACCAATACGGTTCTCCAAAACAGCTCCAGGAACCAACAAGCGCCAGTTTTGATAAGATATCATGACAATGAAGGAAGGGCAATAACTTGGTCTAAGAGCAAATTGTCTTACCTCACCACCTAATAAGATGAAATCAAAAGACACATCATCCTTTGATCTGTGCAAAAGCCAAGATCACTAACTTTAGAAGACTGACTGTGACAACCTATCTTTGGACCAATAAAAAAGACCCTAGTCTAGGCTTTGGCCTACGACCTGTACAACAACCAAGATCTTTAATTCTAGAGGCCTGACTGAGACAACTGCAACTGAACAGAACTTCTGGAAACAACGAAAGATTCTATCCTCAGCTTTGCCCTAAGATCCATGCAAAACCCAATATCACCAACTACAGAAGACTGATTAAAACAACAGTGATGGAACAGAACCATAAAGAAAGATGCCATCCTATGAACTGTGCAAATACCAAGATCTCTTAACAGAGGCCTGATTTTATCATTCACAACTGAGCGGAAAGTTTCCAGACATCACAAAAGGAGCTGGGGAGAGAATAAGAGCATGTACAGAGCCTGTAGTTATTCCCATGACAGTATGCTTCAAGGGCGGAGAAACCCTGTATCTCTTAGGCCAAGGGAATTCTCTTTCTAATCTCCCCAATATTTCCTGTGCCTATGCAAAAAAAAAAGCACAAATTAATTTTTGTTATTGTTGTTGCTTGTTTGGGGGGGTTGTTTGTTTATTTTTATTTTGCTTTTATTGTGCTTTGTTTTGTTTTTCTTGAGATTATGTTTATTGTTTGATTGTTGTCTTTTTTTTGTTTGTTTGTTTTTGGGCCACACCCGGTGGTTCTCAGGGGTTACTCCTGGCTGTCTGCTCAGAAATAGCTCCTGGCAGGCACGGGGGAACCTTATGGGACACCAGGATTTGAACCAACCACCTTAGGTCCTGGATCGGCTGCTTGCAAGGCAAACACCACTGTGCTATCTCTCCAGGCCTTGGTTGTTGTCTTTATTGCTGTGGTGCTTATTGCTGTGGTACTTTTTGAGTTTTGTTTTTGTTTGATTTTTTTTTGTATTCTTGTTATGGTTTTCTTCCTTTTTCCCTTTCTTCACTTAAATTGATATTTATAGCCTCTAGAAGAACTTCTCTTATTTTTTTTTTAATTTTCTTGTTTGATTTCCCCCTCCTCCTTTTTTTTCTTTCCTTCTAACAGAACCATATAACTTGAACCATCTTGTTCTGCCTCACAAATTAAAAGAGAAATAATGGAGGGTACCAAGACCAAACAGTCGTATAAACAATGAGTAGAAATAAAAATGATCAGATTTAAACATCAAATCCAAAGCCAATGACAACAGAATCAATACCCAGTTTACAAGCTAGACACAGAGAGGACCATTTATACTAGTAGCGTGAGGGGCAAAGGAAGGGGGATATGAAATGCATGCTGGGAACAGGGGTGGAGGGAGGACAACATTTGTGGTGGAAATGCCCCTGATTCTATCTCACTATGTACCTAAAATATTACTGTGAAAGATTTGTATTCCACTGTAGTCAAAATAAAAATTATTTTTAAAAATTTGGGCCCGGAGAGATAGCACAGCGGCGTTTGCCTTGCAAGCAGCCTATCCAGAACCAAAGGTGGTTGGTTCGAATCCCGGTGTCCCATATGGTCCCCCGTGCCTGCCAGGAGCTATTTCTGAGCAGACAGCCAGGAGTAACCCCTGAGCACCACCGGGTGTGGCCCAAAAACTAAAAAAAAAAATTCACATAGCAGGTATGAAAAAAAGTCTCTGAGGGGAAGAAATGAGAATGCTAAGTAGGGAAGGGAATTAGGTGGGGAAGAGAGGGAGAGGAGGTGGGCAGGTAACAACATAAGGGCAATGATCAAAGATATTAGATATTTTAGTGGTCTAAAAGTGTACATCAGGGCTGGAGAGATAGCACATTGGGGGCGGGGGCATTTGCCTTGCATGTAGCCAATCCGGGAGGGGCCCTGTTAGATTCCAAGCATCCCATTTGGTTCCCCAGCATGTCAGGGGTGATTTCTGAGTGCAGAGCCAAGAGTAACCCCTGAACACTGCTGGGTGTGACCCCCAAAACCAATCAATCAATAAATAAAGTTTTAAAAAATTATGTACATCTCCCTCTGGCACAGAAACCAGAATCTTTTTTTGTTTTTTTTTGGGCCACACCCGTTTGATGCTCAGGGGTTACTCCTGGCTAAGTGCTCAGAAATTGCCCCAGGCTTGGGGGGGACCATATGAGACACCGGGGAATTGAACCGCGGTCCTTCCTTGGCTAGCGCTTGCAAGGCAGACACCTTACCTCTAGCCACTTCACCGGCCCCAGAAACCAGACTCTTTAACTACAGAAACTGGACAACAATAGCTAATGTGTGAAAAATTTTGCCACAGAGAATGACTCAGGGGTTGGACAAACTGGTATGCCTGGAGCCCAGAGTCAGTCTTACGCCAGAGAACTTCAGGGATAATGTCTCTTTGTATTTAGGGTATTTTTTTTTCATTTTACCCATATTTTACTGGTTTGTATGCTATAAAAAAATGTCCCCTAAGAATGCTAGACAATTCTATGTTTGGAGGACTACACTTTGTTTTTCTGACCAGTATACTCTCTTTCAATACACTAGCTTTGCTCAGGTTAAACCATTTACTTCTGGTAAATTCTTTTACCAACCCAATGGCTTGGATCCAGTCAAGTCAGGGTTTGATCACATTCTTCTAACTTTTTACTCCATAGGGGTTGTAAACAGGTCTTACAGTGCCTTGCATGTGGTTTGCATGTGGATTAACTTGGTTTGAATCCCTGACAGTATGCCTGGTCCCCAAAGTACTGCAAGAGATCACACCTGAGTCAGGCAGTTAGGAATAGCCCTTCAGCCACCAGATGTGGCCAAAAACACATTTTTTTTAATTAAGGAAAAAAGAAAGGAAAAAGTAAAGAATAAAAGAAATTTCAGAATGTCATTTTATTAGTCAATCAAAATAATTCAAGAGTGTTGAACTCAAGTATTGGTGAAACCCTGATTCAAGAGTAGGGGGATACAACATATCCACTGAACAGGGGGAAATGGAGATGCAAATAATTTATATACATCTTTAATCAACCACATTTTTATTTAATGCTGCAAGACTATTCAAATATAAAACCAAATCTCCCCAAGATCACCAACCACAGAAGATGGATTAAAATGACACTGAGGTAACAGAACCTCTAGAATCACAAAGACTGACTTCATCATAAATCCCATCTCAGGATCTGTGCAGATACTGAGACCTCTAAACACAGAGCTCTGATTGTATCACCCTGGACAGAGCAGAAGTCTACCAACCACAAAAACGCCACCGGGAGAGTAAATGATCCTGAGCAAAGTCTAGAGTTGATCCCATGACAGTATACTCCAAGGACGGAGAAACCCCATATTTTTTAGGCCAAGTGAATTCCTTTTCAAAAAAAAAAAAAAACAACAACAACAAATCTCTACCTGAACATGAAATTCAAAAGACTAAATGTTGGGATGTTTTGGGTTTTGACACAACTCTCAGTGTTCAGGTATCACTACTGGTAGAGCTAGAGAGAACCATATGTGGTGGTGGTAATTGAACTTGGGTAATTCACAAACAAGACAAGCAAGTTATGAACTAGAAGCCATATTAGAACTGAGAGGATTTTTCTCTGAAAACTTGTAAAAACAATGGGATATAGGAGGACTGCACACACTAAACATACCCCCAGAGAACTCAATTTTAACCAGTCTTAATACTTTGCATATAAGGAAGCACTCAGAAAAATAATACCCTCTTATTATTGTTATTATGCCCTATTTCATACTCATTAACACACACAAACCACAAACATATAGGAATGATCAAAGGAAGCATCTGTACAATAACATTGTGTGATGCCTGTGTAGATTTATAGCTACACAGAAGAGAATGATGCTCTCATGATAAGCCATTGAGTCTCTCCATGCAGAACACATCATCTAAAACCGATGGACCCTATGCTTTGCAATCAATGGAAATTAAATAAACTAAGAAAATTAAAACTTGATGTGTGTTTTAGCATTAGTCATGTGCTGGGAGAGGGATATGTCAATAGCTATTGCTGATGCAATAAGTAACTCAGAGTACAGCAACAAAATGCACATTTTTCCATCAAATTTTAGAATAAAGCAAATAAAAGGGAAGATTTAAAAAGCAGTAAATATCAAAAAGTTGCAAGAAGTACGCCAGGCTCACAAGAATTCATTCATTATCTTTGTCACTAAAAATAAATATTTAAATAACTTATTTTTAAATGTAAATGTTCCCAAACATGGAGTGGAGCAATAGTACAGGGGTTTAGACACTTATCTCTCACACTACTGACCCCAGGTCTCTCCCTGAGTCTGCATACTCCCCTGAACACCAACAGGAGTTAACCTGAACACAGAGCCAGAAATAGCTCCTGAGCATGATTCCATGTATGTATATATATAGTCACTTACATATAATTATTTAAATTAAAATACCATATATACTCGAGTATAAGCAGACCCAAGTATAAGTCGACCCCCCTTAAAAACTGAGAAAACTTAATAACTTGAGTATAGGCTGAGGCGGAAAATGCACCAGCCACTGGTAAATTTCAAAAATAAAAATATAGACACAAAACAATTATAATAATTGAGAAATCATTAAATAAATAAACAAATAAATACATTATTACATTTATAATTCATGAGTGTGTGATATACTGTATACCATTAACATGCCACATTAACCCATAGTATTCGATAGCAACTTTAATAAAGTGAATAAACTGTTTAAAACAGTAAATTATTGTAAATAAATGGTTAAAAATCCCGAATCCTTATACTCCAAAAAACCTTCATTATAATAAGAATTCAGGATTTATAAACATTTAGTTAAACGACTTTACTGCCTTAAATGGGTTTTTCACTTAATTAAATGTGCCATTGAGTATTGTGGGTTAAATAGTTCAGTGGCATACAGTTTAGTTCGGCCATCTCCTTCTTCAGCTCTGCCATGACTTATGGATTGAGCTGAAGCGCCGCCCCCTCCAGCAGACGGCAGAAGATGACTGGAGACTACGTGCATTTTCAAATAACCTGTATAACCCAAGTACATACGGTATGTTGTTTGTTATTCTTGTTCCTCTTCGTCTTCCCTCTGGAAGAAAATCTGTTCTTTCACATTGATCATTTTTCTTTTCTAGCCTCAGACACAAAGAACATTTCAAAAAATGCTGGCTTGACTTCCCTACTTCCCATCTCTCTCCTCATCACTTATTCCTTATCCTCTATTCTCCCATGCCTCCATAAAATTTTCCAACAGGATTAAGATTTGCTATCTTCCTACAAGAGGTTCAATTTTATAAATAAGAATAAATTACTTATTGCTTCTCGATCTTTTGGCTAAGATCAAGTGTAGTATCTGTTCTTATCAGTTTAATATCTAATACGTCATCTATTCGACAACAATATATTAAATGGATTTTTGGCACTAAGAACTGGAATAGGAGCTTGCTCCGTCCATTCCACGCATCAACCTGGTATTGCAGTACCTCCAGGAACGCTGCACCCCCCACCCAGGGGGGAATTAAAAAAAAAAAGAAAAGAAAAGAATAAATTACTTCCTCGGTCATGATTATAACACCCAGATAACACATCACAATGAACTACATAATTGGATAATTAGGTTTTTTCCTGATGTGGGCTCCAAAGGAAAAAAAATATCTCAGTTTTATGAGCCATAAAAATAGCTTCCTGGGAAAGGGTACATATTCAAAGAACTGGAGCATATAAATTGCATATACTACCTCCCAGGTTCAGCCTAGGAACTGTGTGTGGCCGGCCCCCTAATCTGCCTGAAGGGATAGGAACTTTTGTAGATCAATTAACTCTTCCGTGATGCTTCATTCCTTTTGAAGTCAACCCAAAGAAATTAGGAGTCAAATTTAAAAAGAGAAATAGCAAGCTCTTCCAGGCAAAGACAATTATTCTTTCTTTCCTTATCCTTTCTTATTCCCTTATTTCCTTTCTTTCCCCCTCAAAGCCTAAAAGACAAGAACAGTTATACTTATCTATCTGTTCTTTCTCCAAAGAATAAAGATAAAGACAATTATCATCTTCTGTCCCTCCCCCAAAAGCTTAGCCCTTACTTAGTTTAGAGATGCAGATAAAATGGAGTGTGCCTGTAGGACCCACAAGAAAATTTTATTTTTAATTCTGGTACCCACTTGGCTGAAAGCCATCTTATTAAAATACATGCTTCTGCATTCTTTCTTTATAAAAATTAATTCCTTCTTGTTATCTGCAGAGAAGATGGTAACTGTAAGAACTTAAGTTCACCATCTTGTCCTTGGCTTGTTGCTGATAAAACTCTTGCTCAGCACATCTTTATATCTCACCATTGATCAATCTTCAAACTGTACTGCAATTTTTACACTTTATAGTTAAACTTTCATTTTCCAGCTATATGGAGAAAAAAAGCAATAACTAGGCATGCTTATTTCCAATTTAAGGAAAATTTATTTCCTTGTCCTGAGGGCTCCAGAGTAGGACCAAAAAAAAAAAAAAAGTGGAATCAAGTTTAACACTTTAATCCATCAGCCAACAAGATTCCCCAGCCTGGCAAGCCAGGGGCCATCCACTGAAGGAGATGAGCCCCGCCCAAAGTCATGAAGAGGACTTTAGGGAAGGGATATAGGGAGGTTCCAGCTTTCTGATGATCCTTAAAATGATTGGCTCTTGTTTAGAGGTACCTTTCTACTGCTCCCTTGTCCTTCCCTGATAGGCTACCTGGTATAGCCAGGTAGACTGAGGTGGGGTCTATGGAAATAGGCTTCTGAAGCCCCAGCATGTAGCCCACATCATGTGGTCCTTCCAAAATGGTGTTTCTCCCTGCTCAGAACCTAAGAAGAAGCCTGCCATGTGGCTTTTATGGCATCCCTCCTTATTCAGAATTCAGGTCCCAACAGTCCATGTGTTACCAGTAGGACTCTGTTGTTATTTTATATGTTTGTTTGTTTTGCAGTGTCAGGATACAATTCAGGTTCTCCACATGCAAGGCATATGCTTTTACCATTGAGCCACATACACACACAGCCTGGGACCTGTTTTCTTTTCAACTTTAATTGATTTCTTAGTAAATTATAAGGTCTGTTTTGTTAATTAAATACTTCATGAGAAGTAGTGTTCTAATTATGATTTTTCTTCATTTATAGATATTCTAAATTCCATTGAATAATCTTTTTTAACCCTTAGATGAGCATTAATATTTTTAAGTTTGTGTTAATTTCTTAATCACACCATGATTCCCTGACCCAGCACCCACCATGCATACCCAGGATTAAACCCAAGCCCAGAAACCACACCTACAAATGAAATTTTCATGTCTGCACCCAGCCATTTCCATAGACTCACTCTGTTCTCCAAAGAGATGTAAATCAAACCATGAAAAATTATGGTACACCAGCTATGCAGGTGAAAGCTGGCATTGTCTTCTAGTCAAGCCCTTATGGAAAACAATATGAAGATTCCTCAAAAAACTGGAAATTGAGCTCCCATTTGATTCAGCTATAGCACTCCTAGGGATATATACCATAGGAATACAAAGATCTAATCCTTTCCTCACACCTATATTCATCACAGCACTATTTACAATAGCCAGACTCTGAAAAAAACCAAGATGCCCTTCAACAGATAAATGGCTAAAGGAACTGTGGTACATATACACAATGAAATATTATGTAGCCGTCAGAAGAAATGAAGTCAAGAAAATTTTTTATACATGGATGTACATGGAATATGTTATGCTGAGTGAAATTGTCAGAGGGAGAGAGACACAGATTAGTCTCACTCATCTATGAGGTTTAAGAAAAATTAAAGACACTGAAATCATTCCCAGATAAGAGGGCCGGAAGGACTGGCTCAAGATATGAAGTTCACCACAAAAAGTAGTGAGTGCAGTTAGAGAAATAACTAAACTGAAAACTATCATAACAATGTCAGTGAGTGAGGGATGTACGAAGCCTGTCTCGAATACAGGCGGGGGTGGTGGTGGGGGGGTGGGGAGGGAAGTGATGGGGGCATTGGTGATGGGAAGGTTACACGGTGAAGGGTAGTGTTCTTGTTATGACTGAAACCAAAATACAATTATGTTTGTAATCATGGTGTTTAAAGAATTTTTAAAGAAAGCAAAAGAAAGCTGGCATTTTCAGGATGAGAGGGCAAGCCAAGTCCCCACCCTACTGAGCCACACCTCTGCATCCATTGTTTGAAGAGGAATGTTAGAAGGGAATATTAGAATGTAAGTTTAGAATTAACTGCTGTTTGGCTTCTGTAACCTTACTTTGCTTTAGACGAGGACAACCAGGGCAGGATTAAGCTGCAAAGAACATGGACTAGGCCCAGAAATTCAGCCAGTTTCAGAAACTTTATTGGCACATACCAGTGTGGTCATAAACTAAGGCACAGGTGGCAAACACACGGCTCTCACTGCTCCCAGCCAAAATGAATGCGGTTCTTTGCCTCTTATGTGTTTAATATATTATTGTTAAAATTATATGCTTTTGTATGAGTGTTTGTCTGTTTTGGCAAGTCACTGCGTGGTGTGGCTCTCTGACTCTCACAGATTAAAATTTTTGGCTCTTTGTGTCGAACTTGTTCACCACCCCTGAACTAAGGAATGCAGGAAACTATCTAATTGCGCCTGGGGACTAATTACAACTGGGGTCCTGCAGGCATCCAAATAGAATGCAGGTGCCTGAATTCCTCCCCTACCCCTAGGCCAACATTCTATTTACATCCTGCTTGCAACTGCCATAAAGTCCTTATTAAGCCTGACCAATCGCATAGTGTCCTATAAGCAATGATGTAGTGTATAGCCAATCCCTGCTACAGTCATCTAGTCCATTCTAAAATTCTTTAAGGTGGGTATAAAAGTAAAAATGTCAGTTGTGGACCAGGAAAGCCACCTGGGAGAAGTGTGGCCCCAGCATGATGATATCTCCAGTAAACTTCATTACTTTCTGCATTACTGAGCCCTCTCCTCGTGGTCTTTGTAGGTCAGATCTCAAGTCTGGAGCTAACCCTTGAAGGCTTGTTTGGAATCTTGATACACAGACAAGAGGACAATGGTATGTTAGGGAGAAAGCTCGAGCAAATCAGATAGTTCCATTATGAAAATCTGTTATGCTGTAAAGACCTTCTGGTATAGTGTCAACAGAGACCTATATGGACACACTGGAGGATCACAGGACAGGAGTTTTGGAAGACATTCCAAGGTTCCTAGAGTCCGTTTGGTAATCCATGGCATTTGGCTGGTTAGACTATGGTGGAAAAGGACCAGAAAACCCCAATATGGACACTTTGGTCCCTTATATGGAATCCAGAGTCAGTTTTCTCAGCTGATCTGTATTTGTAGAAATAAAGGAGCTTGGAGGGGAGGCCAAAGGAGACAGTTGGGCAGAGACAGTTGGACAGAGGCAGTTGGTCAGGGGGAGTTGGAGAGAGGCAGTTGGACAGAGAGGAAATAAGGGGGAACACAGAAACAAAAGGAGAGACAGAAGGAAACAAGGGGGGACACAGAAACAAAAGGAGAGACAGAAGGAAACAAGGGGGGACACAGAAACAAAAGGACAGACAGAAGGACACAGGGGGAGACACAGAAACAGAAGAGAAAGGGAGACACACAGAAGAAGAAAAGAAGAAGAAGAAGTAGACGATGACGACACACGGAGGGAGCAGAGAGAGAGACACAAAGGAAGAGAGATAGAGAAGAAAGACAGAAAAGAAGACGGACAGAGAGAAAGACAGAGACACAAAGAGAGACAGAGAGGGAGAAGACAGGAGAGACAGGAGAGAACAACAGAGATACAGAGAGAGACAGAGACAGAGAGAAAGACAGAGAGGGGACCCAAAAACAGGAGAGGAGAGATTGAACCAGGGAGGTTTAGGCTCTTGACCCAAACCTTTTAGGCTCTTTTTGGCCAAACCTTTTGTCCCCCAAAACCTCTTTGTTTGGATCATTTATTGCGGACGATTATTGCCAACCTCTTCCCGAGAATGGGAGTTGGTCTCTCAATTTGGGAGATATTTGGGGACCCTGGATATATCAGCAGTGGACTCAACTTCGTGCCACATTTGGCTCCCGAATAGGGACCTGAAGCCTCTGGAACTGTGAGTGACATGGACATGTTAAATTGAAAATTGCCTCTGGAGACCCTTGGCTGGTTTTTGTGGATATTCACACTCACTATGCCATCTATTATTTAAAAAAAATATCGGTTCGGCATTGTTCAAGTGCAACATTCTATTTGGTTGTAAACTTGGTTTGACACTAGCAAATATCATCGGCATTGGATGGCTATTGTTTATATATCAATCTAAAATTTCTATCCTAACAATTGCATTGCCTGTGCCTCCTTTGGTCATAGTTTGTGGACTTTCTCAGCTGACTAATATGGCTTTGATGTGTATAGGATTTGGTTGGTGGTTAGGAAATAGTGTGGAAATTGTAAAGTGATGACAAATATGGACAATACCAAGGTACGGGCTGATGAATCTGGCACCACCATCAAAAATATAGGCATTTTTCCCAGCAAAAAATCAACCCGGAAACATAATTTAGACACTCAGGATCCAAATCAAAATATTGACACTAATGACCAACCTCCAATGCTAAGCCCACAACAGAGTCCTGATTCTGTTCATGGTATGGACTCATATGATAGTGACAACTCAGACAATGAACCACATTCTAGTACTCCACACCTAAGGCCTCAGAGCCCTGTGCAGGGTACTTCAGTTCCATTACAGACAGTACATGCTTCAACATATCAACCTCTTGAAATGGAGGATATTGAACGATTTAAAAAAGCATGTAAAGATTTTGGGGCGACCTCTCCATACTGTCTGGAGATACTAAGAATTTGGTGTCAAAAAAAAATTGGACTTGATATGATTTCAAAAAACTTGCTGAAATATGCCTGCCATCAAAACAGCGAACTGAATGGGAAATGTTATATGCAGAGGGTGTGAAAACTAAAATGAATAGTCCGGATGGAACCAAAAAACGAGTGGCAGGGGTTAATCTCTCATATGAACTATTGATGGGAGAAAATCGATATGCAGATGTTCAGGCACAAGCAGCTTTACCTAAGGAAATCTCAAAAACAATTGAAGACATTGCATTGTCATCATGGGAGAAAATTGATACTAATAGCACTGGTGAGGGTACTTTTTTAAGAATTACCCAAGGGGCCCGGAGAGATAGCACAGCGGCGTTTGCCTTGCAAGCAGCCGATTCAGGACCAAAGGTGGTTGGTTTGAATCCCGGTGTCCCATATGGTCCCCCGTGCCTGCCAGAAGCTATTTCTGAGCAGACAGCCAGGAGTAACCCCTGAGCACCGCCGGGTGTGACCCAAAAACCAAAAAAAAAAAAAAGAATTACCCAAGGTCCCAATGAGCCTTATGTAGAATTGTGGCTAAACTCAAAGATGCTCTGAAAATACAAATAAAAAGTGAGGAGGTGAGGAAATTTCTAGAAAAATGTTTGGCATATCATAATGCAAATTCGGCCTGCAAAATGGTATTGGCTCCTTTGCAGGAAAAGGCAGATTTAAATAAATTTTTATATGCACGTAGGAATGTTTATGATATGCCCCATTCATTGGCAAACCTGGATTCAGTGCAGACCTTTGCGGTTGCTAAGGGAGCAGTGCCTTTCCACATCCAGGGACAAAACACCTCCCGAAAGCCGGGTCTCTGTCCTAGATGCAAAAAGGGTCGTCACTGGGCAAAAGATTGCAGATCTGGAAATCTCTCCAATATTAATATAGGGAGAGGTGTTAACACAAACCCTAGGAGACAATTCACCTGTTACCATTGTGAAAAACAGGGACATATCAAGAGGAATTGTCTTTTTTTTAATTTAGCTCTTTCGAGACCCACATTCACAATGCAGGGAAACTCATATAGGGCCAATCCCCAGGCCCGTCCAAATCAGGGGAAAATTCATCAAATTGTAACTCTTCCACGATTTATTATTACCAGAGCCTTTCTTCTCTCCTCCTAGTCCTTAACCTTCCTTTTTCAGATAATTCCACCCTCTCTTCAAATCATCTCCTCCATTCTCAACGACAAGCTTCCTGATTTTGGCCTTCGGAAGAGATTCTTCTCTGTTGGAGTTTTGCATCCTGTGACAAGCTGTGACTCACTTTTCCAGACTTCTCAAGTTTCTATGGATGAATTATTCAGAGTTCCAGATCCTTCATCATTGCAGATTTGCATTGGACTTCGAAGGATTGTCACCTTTTGTATTTTTATTTTGAGTGTAATCCTTTGATTTATATTTGATACTAGTCTTCTTTTGCCTATTGTAATTATTGTTCTCCCCCATCTTAATTGTTATTTTTAGGAATATTTTTGTGTTACATTATAGTTTTTGCTTAAAACAACTCTAGTTAGTGATCTTGTTGTACTGTTGATACTTTCCCAAATGATGTTTCTTGCTTTTTATTCGACTCTGCTTTAAAAAATATTTTTCAGGGCCTGGAGAGATAGCACAGCAGAGTTTGCCTTGCAAGCAGCCGATCCAGGACCAAAGGTGGTTGGTTCGAATCCCGGTGTCCCATATGGTCCCCCGTGCCTGCCAGGAGCTATTTTTGAGCAGACAGCCATGAGTAACCCCTGAGCACCGCCGGTGTGGCCCAAAAACAAAACAAAAAATATTTTTCAGTGGTTTTACATTTGGGAGATATTTTTGCTTTTAAATTTGTATTGATTGTAGACGTATATTGTAATTAATGTCTTATATCTTAGATTTATATTTTATTAAGGTTTTGCTTAGGGTTTGTGGGTCATATATATAGTTGCATTGTTTATTATTATGTTTACTAAAAAGGGGGAATTGTAGAAATAAAGGAGCTTGGAGGGGAGGCCAAAGGAGACAGTTGGGCAGAGGCATTTGGTCAGGGGAAGTTGGAGAGAGGCAGTTGGACAGAGAGGAAATAAGGGGGGACACAGAAACAAAAGGAAAGACAGAAGGAAAAAATTAGGTAATAGTATAAAAAAATCTTAAAAATAAGGGAAGAAATAACAGTAAAGCCCAAATGAACAATCTAATTTATAACCGCCTGCATCTAAACCATGTTCTTACCAATTTAATGTGCTTTACTGTTTTCCATAGTTAATATTTCCATTGGCATAATGTTTTACGGTGTATTTTAATTGTATTAAGCCTGTTTTTTTTTTAAGTGTATGTTATGCATTTATGCTGTAGTACTTGTGTGTAGGAAAGGTTTTTTTAGGAACAAATAGTTTCCCCAAAATAGTTTAAAAGTTTAGAGACATGAAAGTTCCAGGATAGTGCTTGGTAAAAAAGCATTAAGACAATTTTAAGTTACAGGTGTATGGTATATTTTGCAGAAATGTTGTTTTTGAAAAGGGCTGGTATGTTAATTTTCACTTTATTACATTGTTGCTATGGAAATATGACCCGCCTTTGGATATAGGCGGAAGTCACATAACTTATGCCTTTTGTCTTTATGTAAAAAAAATGGGGGCAGATGTGGCCCCATCCTCTCATTCTTCCTGTGTAACCTGATCTCACCTGCAAGACCCCGCCCATTTTGGGGAGGGGTCTTGAAAAGGGTAGGTAAGACTTTGACCAGAGAGGATAAGGGTCTTTTGGCCTTTTTGCCAGCATGGAGAGGTATGAGGAAAAGACATGGCCAGACAAGTTAAGACTCAGGGCAAACTAAGGATAGCATGCATAAATGGTTGAAATTGACCACACATGTGGTGGATAGGGTATGAATAAAACTGATACTTCCTGATGCCTGTCTCTGGATGAGTCTGATTCCGCCATTCACCTAAACCTGGGATCCGCCAGCTGAATGGGGGTTGCGGAGCCACGTGACCTGGGATGGTAGAGAAAGGTCCCTCCATTCATCCCATCACCATCCAGCTCCATCATTAATTATTTAACTCTACAATGCAAGGACTGGAGAGATAGCATGGAGATAGAGCATTTGCCTTGCTTTCAGAAGGACATTGGTTTGAATCCCAGCATCCCATAGGGTCCCCCGTGCCTTCCAAGAGCGATTTCTGAGTGTAGAGCCAGGAGTAGCCCCTGAGCGCTACCGGTTGTAACCCAAAAACCCCAAAAAAAAAAACAAAAAAAAAAAACAAAAAAGTATGCAGAAGATTTGAGAGATGTATACTAAGGAAAGAAATTGTAGTCAAACTGGATTGTTATTAGTATGTCTCTAATTAAGAAATGATCTGGGGCCGGAGAGATAGCATGGAGGTAAGGCGTTTGCCTTTCATGCAGGAGGTCATCGGTTCGAATCCCGGCGCCCCATATGGTCCCCTGTGCCTGCCAGGAGCAATTTCTGAGCCTGGAGCCAGGAATAACCCCTGAGCACTGCCAGGTGTGACCCAAAAACCAAAAAAAAAAAAAAAAAAAAAAAAAGAAATGATCTAATGTTTTTGTATAGAGAATTCTATGGAAAAGGAGTCTAGATGCTTTAAACTCATGTTACAGTACTCTTAGAAAATTGGATCTGAGGCCGGAGCAAAGGCACAGCAGTAGGGTGTTTTCCTTGCATGCAGCCAATTCAGGATGGATAGTGGTTAGAATCTTGGCATTCTATATGATCCTTTGGGCCAGGAGCAATTTCTGAGCACATAGCCAAGAGTAGCCCCTGAGCATCATCAAGTATGCCTCCCCCCAAGAAAATTGTATCTATAAAAACTACATAAAATCAATTGTTTTCCAATTGAAATTTAAAATTATATTCACAATGATTGTTCTGTGTATTCTGTAAATTGAGAAATATTGCTATTTCTGTTTTCTTGGCACCTTCAGTATTGGAGGGGAAAAGGGGGTTTTGAGTCATACCCGGTGACATTCAGGGGTTACTCCTGGCTCCGTGCTTAAAAATTGTTCTCAGGAGGCATGGGGGACCTTATGGGATGCTGGAATTCGAACCACCGTCCATCTTGTATCAGCTGCTTGTAAGGCAAATGCCCTACCGCTGTGCTATCTCTCCAGCCCCACCTTCAGTATTTTTGATGCTTCATCGCATTATGTTAGTTTACATAAATACAAGCAGAAAGTTTTTCTTTAGTAAGGGTTACTCCTCATGCACACAGGAAATCTTAAAAGTCAGCTAGGGAACCTCAGAACCCTCTTTCAGGGCAACAGAGTTGAATGAGGTCGAGGTTAAGTGACAAGCAGGTCTGTTACAAGTACTCTGCTGATCTTGGGCAAACCATAAAGGCAGATTGGCCTAAGCAAATTGGAGGTCATCTAGGAGTGTATAGAATCTATGCTGTGCTGGATCCTGCTCTCAGCATTGAAAAAAGTTCCAGAGATCAGAATCTCTCCTAACCCTGGAGAGGAGTGGAACATACTCCCTCTGGGACACTCCTAGAGGGTGAGACACCTAAGGCCATCTTTAGCTCATAATGTTGATCTGATCTTCGAATCTTTACATCGGCCAAGCCTGGGAAACCCTGAAGTGACAGGTAAAGTATTAATTCCTTTATTGATAAACCATTTGCTTTATCCCTGACCAACCCCCAGAAATTCTGTGTAAATAAAGGGGTGCCCCAAATGAAGATTTCTCCAGTCTTGCTGGGTTTATACAAAGGAACAAGCTAAGTTTATTCAGCAAGGTTCAATATGAAGGTGGAGAGAAAAACTATTTTTTTGTAACTGACTGAATTGAATGTATTCTAGCAGACTTAACTTAAAGCCTACTCCTCTTGGGTAACCTATATAAAAGTGTTCTTTCTGGTTGTAATAGACTGGTCATAGGGAACTAAAAGATGTAAATGCAATTACTAGTCTTGCTGGAACTTTACCAGGGAGAGCATAAGTTGAACAGGACAGTAGGAGAAGTAACTCAGAACTGTGTTTTGTGTGCTGTTACTGAACCTAGTGGGAGTCCTGTGTCTCCTCTCCAGACAACATCTGTAAAAGAAAGCATATCCTAAGGATATGGCAGATGTGACCTCATACAGATGACAAAAATACTCAGGAAACAGGCATAATACTATGATACTTTGATTTCTGTTGCTTAACTTCTGTGTCATTATCCCAGAAGGAGCATCTTCTACTGTTCTGTCTTCCCAAGAAGAGAAGAGAGGAGATCATTTACTGCTCTAGAAACTATCTGTTTCAGTAATATTATCCTGTCTAATTGATCTGATCTTTTTTTGATGTTGAAACTGTAGAACCAAATCAGTCAATTGCCTCATTAGCAGTTAAGGTTTTCACCCCCTTCTTATAGGTTGAGTCTACAGTTCTTTGCCAGCCCAAAGAATTTGCAGAAGATAGACCTTTGCCCACACTTCCCTTTAATGATTTCTAAGGTGGTGAAATCTCTAGGGAAAATGTGAAACAGAAAGGTCATCAGGAAAGCTGACAGGGAAATAAGAGTGAGGAACCATGGGGTGGCTTCCCCTAGTATTGATAAGGGTAAAAGAATTAGCACCAGGTGTGGAAGGCATTTCTCTCAGACCCACAGCAATGATAGTTCATCTCTCCAAGCTACTGGATTCTAGGGGCCTATATTGTTCATTTTTTCCACTCCAACAGTTGATAAAGTTGCAAGAAAAAGCAGGAACATCTTTGCATACTTGCAGCAGGGCGTAACCCTCCCAGACAAGAAAGAGTCCCTGAGGATTTGGCTGACTGAGCTCTCAGTCAGGACAAAATGCAGATCATCCTGATGCTCCTGTGGATGGCTGTGACGGCAGAATGCCTAGCAAGAATGTTGGCCTAGAGGTAGGGGTAGAAATTTGGGAACCAACCTAGATAGATTTATTGTCTGCATTCATTTTGGGTGCCTGCAAGTCCCCAAGTATAATTAGTTCCCCAGTACAATTAGACTGTTTCTTGCATTTTTTCCTGTTATATGCCCATAAAGTTTCTGGAACTGGCTGTCTTTAGGGGCCTAGTTCTTGTACTTTGCAGCTTAAGCCTGTCATGGTTTACCTTGTCTGAAGCAAAGCAAGGTTACAGAAGCCAAACAGCAGTTAATTCTAAACTTACATTCTAGTATTTCTTTCTAACATTCCCCTTCTAATGCCATCATCCACAATCACTCCTTTCCCTATGGCCCTGCTTCACTACTCCTCTACAACTTTCTCTGCAGAGAAACCAATTTGACCAAAACTTCGGGTATGCCAATATTTTGAGGCTGATATTACCAGGATATTTTTTTGAGTGAGTACAGGCACCCTCCTCCACATTCTCATACTTCCAGGAGATCTGGAAGCTGAAAACAAACCCCACAAAAGCGGCAATATCAACAATAATGCTTGGAATTCCTGGACTGCATGGCACATATGCAGCTGTGTGACAACTTCGTATTTGTTTAATACTTTTATCCCCATAGGAACACACCAATGTGTAGCTGAAATCACTTAATGTTCAGAAATAAACGAAGTAATAGAATAGTCAGCTAGCAGCAAGAGCTTATCAATCTTCTGACAATGACTTAATGACTTCATTGGAGATAAAATAATTTCACAAATATGCTTGTTGTTGTATTTTTATTTTCTTTTTTTTTGTCTTCCTTTTTTTTTCTTTTTTTTTAAATAATTCTGCTCCCACTTTTCTGGAAACAGATGTATTACAATCAACTATGTCAATATATAATACATGCTTTTTAAATACAGTAAATTAAAATAAAAATAGGACCTCACAAATTCAAAACATGCATTCTACCAGTAACTAAATCTCTAGTCATTTTCCAGTCCCAATAAGAACTTCATTATACAAGGAATACTGCTTGGTCAAGAAATATTCTTCTTTCTACAGAGCATAGTACTAAAACATCCTGAAAAATATTATTGAGTACAAGTTGAAAAAAAAAGTTTTCCAGGCCAGAAAGAGGACTCCAGTAGCTAGTTGACATGTTTGAATTCAGAGAAACCTATGTTCAATTCTCAACACTGCATGTTCCCTGAAGCACAATTCTGGGAATAGCTCTGGACATTGCCAGGTATGTTCCCAACCTTTCTCCCTACCTAAATAAAATGAGATTTCCAAATGTAAATGAGGCTAGTGATATTGGCTCCAGTGACAGTAGAGAGTTTATTGATTCAAAAACCATCTACAAGCCACTTTGGGGACAATAACTCCATCAACTCTTTATTAGGTGGAGATGGAAAATTTATAATATGACTCAGCCAATCAGGTTAGGAGGAAAACAGGAAAAAGAGGAAAATGGGATATGTGCTCTGTTTAAGAGAAAAACAAGATGAATGCTCTATTTAGGGAGAAAAACAGGCTGTTTATTTTGTCAAAGGAAAAATACAGGATAAAAAGTGCTCTGTTAGGCTCTGTGTGTTTAGTTAGCTACTTCCATGGCTCTGTGTGTTTAGCTACTTCCATGATGAAATAAATTTATGTAATTCTATGTTTTGTAGAATTAAATAAGCATATTTACTTCAGTAACCTCTCAAAACTATTTTCTATGTTTTTTCACTATGGGTTTTCGGCTATCCCTGCAGTGCTCAGGTGCTACTACCAGCAATGTACTCAGGAGTCACTCTTGGCACTGCTCTATAGACACGTGATGTGAGTCACTCTTGGCACTGCTCCTTAGACATGTCATGTGAGTCACTCTTGGCACTGCTCCACAGACATGTGATGCTGGGAATCAAACCAAGTTTGTTTTGTGCAAGATAAGGACAGTATCTCTTTGATGCAGGACTTCTCAAAACTTTACCATGAATTATCAAAAAAAAATTAATGAATCTTCTAATGGAAACAGTATTACCCAATCTTTCCAAAACTCACCTATATTTCAAGCAGCATAAAATGTTGTGTTTTTCATTTTGAACTGAGAACATTTTGAGGGGCCGGAGAAGCCCTAAGGCATCTGCCTTGCACGTTAGCCTAAGACAGAATGCTGTTCGATCCCCCAGCGTCCCATATGGTCCTCCAAACCAGGAGCGATTTCTGAGCTCATAGCCAGGAGTGTCACCGGGTGTGGCCCAAAAACTAAAAAACAAAAAACATTTTGAGAAATGCTCATTTAGAAAATAGCTGAGTGAATCAAATGTAAAATCTTCTACCAAACCTACTAATAGTAACTGCTGGTGACTTTAGAAGTAATTTATGGCAATACTAATTTTTTCTAACTAAAAAAGTGCTGTTTGATGGCAACTCTTGTTTTCATAACTTAAATGTGTATTTGAGTCTTCACAGACAGTCATAACTTAAAATTTATTCCTAGTCTTAATGCTAGGCGATAGCTTGGGAATCAGTGGTTCTTGCTTCACTCTTCCAAGGGCCTAAGTTTCATCCTTCTCGCCATATAGGCTTTTGAGAACCCTGGAGTGTAACCCTGTTGATACCCAACACTGCTAGGTCCAATCAATGCTGTATTGTGGGGCCTAAACACTGAACCATCTGGATCGATGGTCCAAGTATCACTGGGAGTGACCTCTGGATCCCCTACATGAGAAGCACCTAAAAAAATCTTGTTCTAGGGATGGAGCAATAGCACAACAGGGAGGGCATTTGCCTTTCACGTAGCTGACCCGAGTTTGATCCCCGGCATCCATATGGTTTTCTAAGCCTGGTAGGAGTAATTTCTGAACACAGATCCAGGAGTAACCCTGAGTGCCACTGTTGGGTCCGAGCTAGCAGCCCAGTTATAAGACAAAGAGACCACTGGCAATGCAAGTTACAAAGCGGGGTTTTTATTTGTTTAGCTAGTTAAAGGTCCAAGACTTCCATCTGGGAACAGTCAAGGATCCGAGTCTAGGGAAGCGAGGGAATATATAGCCATGGCCAAGCATGTAAGAGCTGAATGTACAGCAGATAAAAGGGAAACACGGGGCTGGAGAGATAGCATGGAGGTAAGGCGTTTGCCTTTCATGCAAGAGTTCATCGGTTCGAATCCCAGCGTCCCATATGGTCCCCCGTGCCTGCCAGGAGCAATTTCTGAGCATGGAGCCAGGAGTAACCCCTGAGCACTGCCGGGAGTGACCCAAAAACCACAAAAAAAAAAAAAAAAAAAAAAAAAAAAAAAGGGAAACACAATTCAAATGCCACACGTTAATTCAGAGTTACAAGGCTGATCTGTTAAGGCTTATCCTGAGTGCACGGAGGTAGGTGCCATGTTCCGGGTCTTGCGTCTCCCTTTGTCTCCAACTCTTAGCTGAAGGCCACATTTCCACAAGCTATCAAAGGGAGTATACAGAAGCAGTTTTAGCAAAAGCAGAAACTTTTGTGAAGAAAGCAGAAACCTCAGGGTCCTACACTGCCAGGTGTGGTCTCAAAACAAAACAAAAAATGGGTTCTTAGTTTAAGTTTAATTTTCACCACAAAACAAACTAGAAATGCCAGGATCTTTCTTATAAATTTATAAGTTTATAAGTTACCTTAAAATTTCCTAAAGAGTTTGGGGTGCTTTGCTTTAAGCAACTCTAACAGCAAAGTTTTTCTGGGCTTTCTACTCGCAGAATAACAATATTGACAAACTGTTACTAAAATTTTTTGCAAAATAACAAAAAGTCAGTTGTCAGACCCTTTTCTCACCTCTCTGCCATAGGATTCTAGAATTTATTCTATCAAATTGTGAATCTTTAACTTCATCCCTTAAATTTAGGTTTACTGTCACATTTGCTTTGGCTAATGAACCTTTGCAAATGTGCAAAAGCTCTCCTCTTGGGACTGGAGCAATAGCAGATAAGGTGCTTGCTTGCCTTAGATGCAGAATACTCTGCTTTGATCCCATTTGGTTTCCCCAAGCATACCAGGAGTAATTCCTTAGCAGAGAGGTAGAAGTAAGCCCCGAGCATTGCTGGGCATGAACAAAAAATTAAAAATGAAAAGTTCTTTTGCAATTCTTTGGTATCCAAAGGCAACTATGTGAAGAAACTCAGAATAGGATTTTAAAAAACAGATCCTATGTGGAACAGAAATAAGCCAAAATTCTAGATCTTTTGGTTTCCAGATTTGTTTTTAATTATATTTTATTCATTTTTTTTTGTTTGTTTGGGGGGTCACACCCGGCAGCGCTCAGGAGTTACTCCTGGCTCTACACTCAGAAATTACTCCTGACAGGCTCAGGGGGCCATATGGGACACCGGGATTCGAACCAACCGACCTTCTGCATGTGAGGCAAATGCCCCACCTCCATGCTATCTCTCTGGCCCCTATTTTATTCATTTTCTATATTAGTGGGTAAAGATTATATTAAACTTACAGCCCCCATTCTACCATTCCTTCCTATATATTTGAATAGCAAAAATATTTTACAACTTTGTAATTTCTTCCTGACACTCCCTTCAAACCTCTTAAACTAGGATTAATAGAATTAAAACAGTCCAACCCTGTGATTGTCAGTGGAGCAAGTGACAATCTCTCTCTGGGAGAAGCATAACTTTGCTCTATTCTTTTCACTTTTACTGAGCCAGGACTGATCCTTGTGAATGGGTCTCCTAATAAGACAGTAATGGTTAGTGGAGACTGCTATGGATCTCTCCATTCACTTTTCTCCTCAATATTATGATATAAAACATACCCCTAATGACATCTTCATGCCACTTTCTGTGCACATAATACATGTCTATTGTATGTTCCATGGCTATGCATGCTCACTGTGCCTCCTCAGTTTTGTGTATGAGTTTCCTGAAAAGCTACCAAATAAGTATAAATGGTCATATCACCCAAGATCTGCAGGATTTAAAACTAGAGTGTCACTTTAGCTCTTTGTAATTTGCTCTACATCTTCTGCTTGTCAATCACCTTCCCAACTTACATATGCTATTTTCTTGGCAAGAAAGCCTCTCATTTCTATTCAGTTGCTCTGATGCTTCTTGCATGACACCATCAAACCCAAGAGATATAAGGACTATGAAGCTCAGACTTCAAAGTAAGAAAGTGAGCATTCAAAGGAGTGTGAGCAAAGATGTGAGAGAGCCCTAGAGTCAGAAAGAGTCTTTGGGGGAATTAAAGTCTGTGAGGCACAGTAAAGAGGATAATGAAAGCAACAAGATGGAGTGAGATGTGCGATAACTTTGAACACATAATATTGTTTGAACCTACATAATTTTTTAACCTGCAAGAACTAGATTTTTTTTTGTTTCCTATCAAACTCAAATATATTTTTAAATAACATTCAGCTCCAATTACTCAAGGAGGAGAAATCAAATGGGATGTTGAGATTTGAACCACCATCCTTCTGCATGAAAGGCAAATGCTTACCTTCATGCTATTTCTCCAGCCCCGGATATCCATTTTTTATGGGATTGGTTGAGGCAATTTTTCTTTAAAATTATTCCAAAGCTTTATTCATCTTGTATACTTTATCAGATAAGTCATGGAAAATTTTTTCTCTGTGTGTGGAGTGTCTTTTTGTTCTGACCATTGTTTCTTTTGTAGTGCAGAAGATTCTTAGTATGATGTAATCCCACTTGTTTATCTTTGCTTCCCTTTATGTGGATAACTGCATTGAATCATTAAAGACACCTCTAGATTCATGGAATGTTCTGCCTGTGTTTTCCTAAATATAATCTATGATTCAAGTCTAATATTGAGATCTTTAATCCATTTTGATTTAACTTTTGTACATGGTACTTCAAAGGGGTCTAAGTTTTTTTGTTTTTTTTTTGTTTGTTTGTTTGTTTTTGCATGCGGCCAACCAGTTTTCTCAAATAATTTTTTTTAATAATTTGTTTTTTTTTTTTTAAAAGCCTTTCCTTACTTCACTTTATGTTTTTAGCTCCTTTTCAAAGACTAATTTTGTTTATGCCTGACTAAAAATCTGTCCCTGGTGTGTCCATTCTATTCCACTGGGCTGAGAGTCTGTCTTTATCCCAGTACTATGCTGTTTTGATTACTAAAATTTACAGCATAGTTGGAAGTTGGGAAAGAGAAGCTTCTGATTTTTTCTAAGTTTGCTTTGACTACTTGGAGGTATATAGTTTATAGAACATAAATTATATATTATAAATATAAATATTTAACCACTATATATAATACAAAATGAGGCTGCAGCAGGTCTGGTGGTTTCACAGGGGTAAAAGCATTTTCTTTTTCTTTTTTTCCAAACATATTTGTAGAAGCATTTTCAAAAAGCTAGAGTAAATGGGGCAAGGGAGCTATTGGGGAGGGTGCTTGCCTTATAAACCACTGATGCAGGTTTGAGCACAGGGACCATATATAGTCCCCTGATCCCTACCAGGAGTGATTACTATGTGCAGAGCCAGGCGCAAACCAGGAGCACAACTGGGTGTGCAACCCCCTCCCCAAAATAAAAGGCTAGAGTAAAAGAAACAAATTTGTTGAATATGCAGCAGGACAGGAGTGTTAGTCTGCAGTATATTCAATAAATCTGTTTCAAAATTACCAAGAAATTGCAGCACAGAAAATGACTATAAAAATACAGTGCCAGTAATAAATTTAATGTAATCACAAAGATGAGTCTGTTACTTCAAAATTATTATTATATTGAAACAAAAGAAATGACTAGAAAAATACAGCACCATATTGTTAATATTGGTAAATAGAGTTAAGAATACCACAATAGAAAATTATTTGAGAAAAAAATGATTTATTCATCAAAAACCTCAAATTTTCTACTCTCTGTATAGAGAGACTCATTCCATCTCTGGGAAAAAATTAGTGTATGAAGAATGTTTGTAAGTACGGACACTGGAGTGTCAGTCAAAATATAGAGTATAGACAGTATAAATTTAACTCTGTAACAGACTACACTAACGTGATTAGAGAAAAATACACTTGCCAAAAAAAATTCAAGCAGAAGTCTAAAATTAAAATGTAAAGAGGGGCTTGTAATCTGACTGCTGTCTCCAAGCTTCCCACTCCTGTAGACACTTTCTCTACTGTCTCCTCACCTGGACCCCAAGGCAATATGCTTCCTGGAGGAGAGGGTGATGATCATGAAAATTGAAATCCTGTTCTCACCATTAGCTCTTCCCCTACACACACACACACACACACACACACACACACACGCACGCACGCACGCACGCACGCACGCACACGTGCGCCATGCCCAAGAAAGAAAAGATAGAGAGAAAAAAAGAACTGTAATATAAGTTAAAACTATGTAAAGGGGCTTGAGGAAAAGGATTTGGCAGGTGGAAATTTCTCAACTTCTCAAGTGAAACTTCAACTTCTCAAGGCACCAAATATTGCCCGAGAGTCTAAGGCAACATTTCTCAATCCAGGTCCCTTGGCTATTCCAAGGGGACCATATGTGAAAAGCATATAAAAGGGCAAGTGAGGGGGAGATTAGGGACCAATTATTGGACAGACACCAAAAGGAAACCAGGTCAGAAGGGGACGTGGTAGGATAAAGACCAAGAAACACTGGTAGAGGACTCTATCCACTGATGATATAAACATAGCTAAACCCAATTACAGACATGAAAAGAATTCATGGATTTTCAGAGCCTGATCCTCCTAAAGGCTGTTATTCCCCTCAAAACTTTTTCCAAGCTGATCAGGAGACAGAATTTTTTCTGGGGGTGAATACCTATCATTTTTGTTAACAATTCTATGAATTATTAAAAGTGGGAGATAGTGTGAGTGTTTTAAATTATGGGGAATAAAACCCTCATCTTTGCATATTATAGTATTTTGCTAAATAGCCTTGAAAGGGGAAAAGACAATATTGTCAAGAATTTTTTGAGATTCTTTTTTATTTTTTATTTTTATTTTTTTGGTTTTTGGGTCACACCTGGCTGTGCTCAGGGGTTACTCCTGGCTCTATGCTCAGAAATCGCTCCTGGCAGGCTCGAGGTACCATATGGGATGCCGGGATTCGAATCACCACCCTTCTGCATGAAAGGCAAATGCTCTACCTCCGTGCTATCTTTCCGGCCCCGAGAGATTCTTAATTAGAAGTTTTTTAAATTAAACTCAACACAGCTGTCCTTATTTTTCCCATTTTACTTATCCCCTTTTCCCCAAGTTTCTAGCAAGTATATAATTACTTTCAATGACAGAAAGGAAAATTAATGTTATTAATTTTTGTATCTCATTGCCATATTTTATTCTCTCTCTCTCTCTCTTTTTGTGGCAAAAACCAACTATTAAAGGAAGGTAATATGGCAGGGAGATGACTTAAATGGTTGGAGTTCATGTTTTGTATGCAGGAGCCCTGAGTTCAATCCAGGCTCTCTATGGACCTCCAAGTATCACTAGATATATCTCCCAAATAAGTAAATATAAAGGAAGGTGGGGCCAAAAAGGTAGTACAGCCAGTAGGGTGCTTGCTTTGCATTAGTGGATCCAGGTTCAATTTTCAACACCTCATATGATCCACTGAGCACTACTAGGAGTGATTTCTAAGCAGTGTCAGGAGTAACCCCTGAACTCTACTGGGTGTGGTCCAAAAAAACAAAAATAAATAAATAAATAAGGGGCCAGAGAGATAGCACAGTGGGAGGGCGTTTGCCTTGCAAGCAGCCAATCCAGGACCAACGGTGGTTTGAATCCTGCCATCTCATATGGTTCCTCGTACCTGCCAGGAGTGATTTCTGAGCAGAGCCAGGAGTAACCTCTGAACGCTTCTGAGTGTGGCATAAATAAATAAATAAATAAGCAAATAAAATAAAAGAAGGCCATTTAGTAGTTTTGCCTCCAGTTTTCCAGAACATGAATTGAGTAAGAAAGCTCTCAAAAGTACGAATTTCTCAGGGGCCGGAGAGATAGCACAGGTGTTTGCCTTGTAAGCAGCCGATACAGGACCTAAGGTGGATGGTTCAAATCCCAGCGTCCCATATGGTCCCCCGCGCCTGCCAGGAGTTATTTCTGAGCAGATAGTCAGGAGTAACCCCTGAGCACCGCCGGGTGTGGGCCAAAAACAAAAACAAACAAAAAAAAAGTACGAATTTCTGATAATGTTTAAAAAGCCTGTTTTCCCAAACTTTATAGACCACAGATATTTATCTACAATTTTGTATAGATAAATATAATAACGAAGGGCATGTTCCAATAGAAAAATCAAGAGGCAAAGGAATTTCTATTTATAGATATAAAGACTCTAGCACTGTAAACCTGAATGCTCTGAAAAGTAGAAAATTGCGGCTAACCGCAATTCCCCAAAATGGTCACAACACACTACACAAACCCCCAGCTTCTGGCTTATCAACAAAGTGACCTTGACCCTCTTCCATGATGAAATAGGATCTGCTTTTCCTCTCCCGAGTCATGCTTGGCAGACACGTGACTCTCTTGGAACATCTGTAAAGTTCTATTTGTAATGGGAGGAAGGGGTATGTATGTTTGACTTTCAAAGTCAAATCAGAAAGGGCAGTGTGTTATTAATGTTATTAATATTATTAATCCTTATCCCAGCTGCCCAGCTGCCCAGCTGGTTAGAATCCTTATCTTGGAAGCCTACAGCTGATATGTGAGCAATCCAGCTATGCCAACCCCACTCAAACCACTGGGGAAATTACATACCAGACCCTGGTAGAGGAAGCAAGAGAGCTGGTCCTCCAGTCCAACAGCTCTAACACCAGCTGCAGAACTCCAGACACACACCTGGTGATGTGCTATGGAGGGACAGGACTGAAGGAGAGTGAGCCCAGTGATGAACTCATCTTTGTCTTGACAGTTACTTTTTAAAGGATCAATTTCAAGATCATTGGGAATGATGTTCCCTGGTTATAGAGAAAACATACACATCCCATAGGATAGGAGTTACCATTGCAACTCTTTAAAGAAAAGGCTACAAGTCTTAGGTGAACTTGTGTCTTTCACTAGTATGCAGGTCCTTGATTCTTCCTGATGCTTTTCTAGGCTGAAACCTAAGAAGGACTGGGCTGTCCCAAGGACACCATCTTGGGCTTTTAGAAACCTTGCAGAATTTAATCCCTCTCAGTGATTTGTGTTTGCAATTTTGAGATATCCTGATTTGTTATCTGAAAGTGAAGGGCTGAGGTAACCAAAGCTTACAATACATGATGTTGATGTTGATTTTCCCCCAGGAGGAAGGTAGGAGGATCTTGAGATGAATAGTTGGAGTTTCTTGGAGAAGGGGAGACTCTTGATATATAGTAGAGGAAAGTTTAGTGCAATGTCTCCCATTGAGTAAGGTATATGGTCCCCTATAGGCCCACAGGATATTGCAAGGGGGACATAGGTAAAAATTGAGTCACTGAGTATCCACAAGACCAGGGAAACCAGTAAGGCAGGTGCCACAGGAAGGAAGCAGGGTCAGATGGTATGCTGGGGGAAAGGTTGAGAAACATTGAAATACACTCTTGAAATCATATGTATAACAGAAAACTGGACCTAATCAATGGAGGATCCTTCTGACAATGCTCTTACATTGCTGAATGACTAATGTGGGGAGAAAGAGGCAAGCTTTTCTGTTTGTTTCAGAAAACAGAAGTAATAGAAAATATGAAAACCTATGTTGTAGACGTTTATTTTAGCATCACTTCACTTGCTAGATTCTGAAATAAATTTTATTTCTCCTCCTCAAGTCTTTTAGCTAGCAATACATTCTCAAAATAAGCAGTTGTAGTACTCAATAGCCCCTTCATTTATCTTTATGTTACATCTTATGAAGAGAATAAAAATATAATTTGATCTGCTCTCTAGCATAATTGCTCAAAATTATTTTTAATTATTAGCATCTTTAATGAGATAAATCTGAGAACTAAATCATCCACTTATAATTTTATAATGTTGTAAATTTGAAGTGATTAGCAGAAATTACCTTCAGGCTCCACAGATTTTAAATCTTGCTTCTCCACAACCAATCACTTCCTTCCAAGGCTTCACTGGTCTGTAATACAAGCAATGACTGGTGGTGGGAGGACACCACTGGGTGTAAGCACTGTGGATTCACACAGTTTTTGTGAGTCTTTACCACACCAGGGTGGGGGTGAGTCATAACCACAGCATTAACTACAAACCCCAGAAATATAGCCCATAGAACCTGAATTTATGTAACCCTGACTCATGCCCCCTTTTACCAGATTCCAAAAAATTCCCACAACCATTATAGTACTGCCAACATAAAAAGTAGAGTACAGACAGTGGTTTTATTTGATGGGAGTTTTATAAACATTAAGCTTTTTTTTTTTTTTTTTTTTTTTTGGTTTTTTTGGGCCACACCCGTTTGACGCTCAGGGGTTACTCCTGGCTATGTGCTCAGAAATCGCCCCTGGCTTGGGGGACCATATGGAACACCAGGGGATCGAACCGCGGTCCTTCCTTGGCTAGCGCTTGCAAGGCAGACACCTTACCTCCAGCGCCACCTACCCGGCCCCAAACATTAAGCTCTTTAATTAAAAAAAATACTGTCCACTCTTGACATTCTCCAGCACTGATTATTGTGTTTATCCTTCTCCTTCTGCTCTGGCCTCCAGGAGCGATTTCTAAGGCAGAGTGAGAAGTAACCCCTGAGTACTGCTGGGTGTGACCGCCTCCAAAAATAGGAAATGTTAGCCCATAGAATTTACCTCATTAAACAACAGCAAGAAAAATATTTTGTTTTGTTTTTTGTTTTTGTTTTTGGGTCACACCCATTGATGCTCAGGGGTTACTCCTGGCTATGCACTCAAAAATTGCTCCTGGCTTGGGGGGGGACTATATGGGACACCAGGGGATCGAATCACAGTCCATCCTAGGCTAGCATTTGCAAGGCAGATACCTTATCTCTAGCACCACTGCTCCGTCCCATGAGAAAAAAATTCTTTTTTAAATTACAGCTTAATGGTCTTCTGCAATAGTAGTAAAAATGATCTAACCAGGGGTCAGAGCGGTAGCGCAGCAGTAAGGCATTTGCCTTGCACACTGCTGACCTAGGACAGACAACGGTTCATTCCCCCAAACCAGAAGCAATTTCTGAGTGCAGAGCCAGGAATAACCCCTGAGCATCACCAGGTGTGGCCCAAAAACCAAAAAAAAAATCTAGCCATTAAATCACCAAAGGAAAAAAAAGTCAAACAATGCAATTAACATTTTGTCAAATTTATAATAGCTGAAATAATTGCTAAAAAATAAGTCAATGGGGGGGGCAGAGAGATAGTACAGTTGTAGGGCATTTGCCTTGCAAGCAACCAACCCAGGACCTGTATTGGTTCGATTCCCAGCACCCCATATGGTCCCCCAAGCCTGCCTGGATCGATTTCTGAGCAGAGAGCCAGGAGCAACCCCTAAGCGCCTCTGGGTGTGCCCCCCCCAAAAAAAAATCTATAAATTCTAAATAGAACAAATCAGACCAGGAGAGTAGTTCAATAGTAGAACATTTTTGTCTAGCATGTGTGAGGCCCTGAATTCAATTCCTATTGATGCAACAACATACAGAACAAATGAAAAGAATGCCTATTTCTTCTACTCAGAGAAATCCCAACAACTAAATAAAAATATTATGTTAATTTATAAAAACTAAAAACAAGACTTGGGAGATGACTTTAAGGACAGAATACATGCTTCTATGACAAAACACAAGATTCTATTAACTAAAGCACCTCATGGTTTCCTTAGCACAACTAAATGTAATCCCCAAAACAAAAACAGAAAAGGCACAAATCTAAAGACACTAACAGAAAACTAATGCACTATCACAGAGAGAAAAATTTAGTTATATCATAGTAACACATGACCGTCAACAGAGAGATTTATGTATATACTTGAATAATGGCTCATGTGTAGTAGCGAAGTGCATAAATGAATATACAGATGCATTTTATTTATAAATGCATATTTAAATAATTTATATATACATATATAAGAGAGCATATGCTATGATACTTAAATTAGAAGTGATGACAGCTTAAGCAATGGGGAAAAAGTAAAGTATTCATTATACTGTTCAGGATAATGGGATAATGTCTTTCCATAGGAAGAACAAACTTTGATCTCTTTCACACCATAGTACTCACATAAAATATTAACTCTGTTCAGAGGTCGGTGCGGTGGCACAAGGGGTAAGGCGTCTGCTTTGCCCACACTAGCCTAGGAGAGAACTTGGTATCCCATATGATCCCCCAAACCAGGAGCAATTTCTGAGCACATAGCCAGGAGTAACCCCTGAGCATGTCCATGTGTGCCCCCCCAATAAAAGAGTTCCTTTTTTGTCACATCCCCACCAACACAGCTTGTTATCAGTATTTTTGATATATGCCATTATCACTAGTCTAAAGTGATAGTTCATTGTCATCTTGATTTGGATTTCTCTAATAATATGTGATGATGAGCGTTTTTTCATATGCCCATTGACCATATGTCCTTTCTCAGAAAAATATCTTCCATTTCCTGTCCCCATTTTTGATAGGGTTGTTAGATTTTTTGTTGTTATTATTGTTGTTGTTAATCTTTGTATTTTATATGTAATGGATATCAACCCTTTATCTTATTGTTGAATGCATATATATATATATATATATATATTTTATATATATGTTGTTTCGTTTTGATTTTTGGGTCACACCCAGCAGTGAAAAGGTCAGGGGTTACTCCTGGCTATGTACTCAGAAATGGCTCCTGGCAGACTCAGGGGACCATATGGGATGCTGGGATTAGAGCCACCGTCCTTCTGCATGCAAGGCAAACACGCTACCTCCATGCTATCTCTCTGGCCCCGAATGCAAATATTTTAACTATTATAAAATAATTACTATGGGCCCGGAGAGATAGCACAGCAGCGTTTGCCTTGCAAGCTGATTCAGGACCAAAGGTGGTTGGTTCGAATCCCAGTGTCCCATATGGTCCCCCGTGCCTGCCAGGAGCTATTTCTGGGCAGACAGCCAGGAGTAACTCCTGAGCACCGCAGGTGTGGCCCAAAAACCAAAAAAAAAAAAAAAAAAAAATTACTACAAGTTAGTTTAGGCTACTAAAGAGTTAATCTTAGACTGCTGAAAGAGCAGTCTTCCACTGTTTTAGTTTTAGCTTGTGTTTCTTTTACCATACAGAAACTTTTTAGTTTGATTTTTATGCTAACTTTCCTGCACAAAGGAACTCTCTCCAGACAACTTCTGCCATTCCAAAGTCTTGCAGCTGGAGAGAGAGATGAAGGGGATGGAGCAAGAGGACAACTGGGTAAATTGGTCATAGAATATAAACCAAATGAAGGGATAGGTGTTGGAACATTGTATGACCAAAACTCAACATCAACAACTTTTATATATGTATTTCATAGTTATTTAAGTAAAAAAAAATTTGAATCCCCTGGGGCCATGGTAGGAAGTGGCCAGACTAGATTTGAAGTCATAATTTCAGTAGAAATAGAAGAAACTATTAATACAGGGGGTTATAAAAGGGCAACTGGTAGAGACTCCATCTTGTTCTCCACACATAACTTCTTATAACTTCCCATCTCCTCCACCATTTCAATTGCCCTTTAGCCTGGCTCCTAATTCCCAGAGTTGTTCTCATGCCTTGTGTGTTTATTATTAAACTAGAGCCAGATACCTATTTATAGAAAATAGCAGACACAGGGCCCGGAGAGATAGCACAGCGGTGTTTGCCTTGCAAGCAGCCGATCCAGAACCAAAGGTCGTTGGTTCGAATCCCGGTGTCCCATATGGTCCCCTGTGCCTGCCAGGAGCTATTTCTGAGCAGACAGCCAGGAGTAACCCCTGAGCAACGCCGAGTGTGACCCAAAAACCAAAAAAAAAAAAAAAAAAGAAAAGAAAAGAAAATAGCAAACACCAGGACTTCCAGAGATCCTGGAGAGCCAACATGTAGACCCCTAAAGGCAAATGTTATCTTAAATTTTTACAAGAAGCAGATCACCTTCCAGTGATTCTTTAGACCACTGACACTAGTCATGAAGCTAGACCTCATCTCTCCCACAAATCCATTGTCCTTTCCTAGTTTAGTGTAATTTTTTCAAACAGACTTTTAAGATCCTCAACCTAGCCTGAGAGTAAGCTAGGTTGGGAACACATAAATAAAACCTGATTTTCTTGCCCTGATTTTTGTTTCACTAGAGTTGGCTTTCCAGCCATAGGACCTTGAAGGACCTTAAATTAGATAGCCATTTTGATGTCTTTATGGCAGAAAGGACAAGGGAACTTCTTAGGACTTAATCCCTTTTATAAGGCTCCCTCCCTTATCACTTAGTCATCTCCCAAAGGCATTAACTCCTAATGCCATTACCATGGACATTCAATTTGAACATACTGATTGGAGAAGACACACACATTCCTTCTATAGAAGCTTTTTTGATTTGAAAATATTCTCTTAATATACATATCACCTGTTTATATTACATTGTTCATAGTGGCTGTAAGTAAGATTACAAAAGTGAATCTGATTTTTCCAGTCTCTGGAGTAGATACTGACTGCCCTGACCTGTAGTAGCCACAAATTTGTAGCTGAAATCAGCCTTAAATTATGGTTGGTTTTTTTTTTTTTTTTTTTTTTTTTAAGGAAATTAAGCTCTATTTCTGGGATACATGAAGGAGGAGGCAACTTACTGTCATTTTCATTGTAAATCTTACTTTGAAATTCTACTGGTGCTGAAAGCGCCTGTTGTCTGTAGCTATGTTGTTCCCATCGTTTTTTACTAAAAGGATGCTAATGCTAATAATTACAGTCAAGTTTAGCTGTTGGACAAAGAATCTGGGCTCAACTCCATATATTTCTGTCACATCATGACTCTGCTCTTTATTGGAGCCCTGTGGTAAAATTCAAACATCATGTTTTATAATTAAATCTTGTTTTATAAAAAAAAATCACAAAAGCAGGAAAAGCAGTATTCTAGGAGGAGAGTCGAGTAATGTCATGGCAGGATAAAATCTCCCATAATTTATTCCACTAGGAAAAATTAACATTAACAATTTCAAAGAATTGTAGACATGGGCCAGAATAATGACGCGGCAGTAGGGTGTTTGCCTTGCATGCAGCTGAACCAGGACGAAACTCGATTCAATCTCCAGCATCCCATATGGTCCTCCAAGCCAGGAGCAATTTTGAGCACAGAGCCAGGAGTAATCCCTGAGCATCACCGGGAGAACTATAGACAGAAAAATCAAGAAGATCATCCCTAAACACCAAAATTGTTAATAATCATACATTATAGTAACAAAATAATGGAAGTTGTTTCTTCCCCTCACCCCTCATGAATTAACTGTATAAATAAACCATGAGAAATATATTACTACTAACTCGATTTTCTTTAACTTTTTTCCTGCAGTGTGGCTTTGATTTTTAGATTCTTGTTTTTGTTTTTGTTTTTGTTTTTGGGCCACACCCGGTGACGCTCAGGGGTTACTCCTGGCTATGTGCTCAGAAGTCGCTCCTGGCTTGGGGGACCATATGGGACGCCGGGGGATCGAACCGCGGTCCGTCCTAGGCTAGCGCAGGCAAGGCAGGCACCTTACCTCCAGCGCCACCGCCCGGCCCCTGATTTTTAGATTCTTACATGGCATCACATACCATAATGCATTCCAGATGGACTAAAACTTAATGTATAGAATATACTTTAAAGATAAGAAGTTTGGAGGTTTGAGTCTTAAAACATGAATAAAAAGGGCTGAAAATACAGCGAATAAAGAACTTGCCTCGGGGCCCGGAGAGATTGCACAGCAGCGTTTGCCTTGCAAGCAGCCAATCCAGGACCAAAGGTGGTTGGTTCGAATCCCGGTGTCCCATATGGTCCCCTGCCTGCCAGGAGTTATTTCTGTGCAGACAGCCAGAAGTAACCCCTGAGCACTGCAGGGTGTGGCCCAAAAACAAAAAAAGAACTTGCCTCACACACTGCCTACCCAGGTTTGATCCTCCACCCCAAATATGGTCCCTGATCTCAAATACGAGTGATCTCTGAGCACAGAGCCAAAGGTAAGCCTGGAGAACTATTTGGTATATAAAACATACAAAGAAAAACATCACACACACAAATGAACAAACAGATCAGGGCCAAATGATAGTGCAGCTATGCTTGCTTTGCATGCTGAGGACTCGAGTCAATTCATGAAATCCAATATGGTCACTGGATCACCTCCAGAAGTAATTCCTGAAATAAGAGCTAGAAAAACTAGAAATAATCCCTGAGCAAAATGAACAAAACCAACTAAGCAAACAAACAAACAAACAAAAACAGGCAGATCAATAGAACAAAATATGAACAATGACACAGGGAAATTTAGCATAAGATAAAGACAATGTGTTCAAACAATAAATAAAACATAGATTTTTGTACAAAGTCATGCTGGGACACTGTGAAGCCATCTGAAAAAAGTTAACTTTGGACCGAAGCTGTGGTACAAGAGATAGGGCTTTTGCTTTGCATGTGCTAACCTAGGACTGACCTTGGTTCGATCCCCAGCGTCTCATATGGTCCCCCAATCCAGGAGCAATTTTTGAGCGCATAGCCAGGAGTAATCCCTGAACATCACTTTGTGTGCCCCCCCACACACACAAAGAAAAAAGTTAACTTTGCTTCCAACCTCATTTTTTTCTCAAAAATAAATTGTACATATAAAAAAGGGAATCTTAAGATTATCAGAAAAAGGAGCTGGAGAGATAATACTGTGAGCAGAGCACTTGCCTTGAATGCCACCAACCTGGATTTAGTCTCTGGCACCCCAAATAATAAAAATTCTCCAGAGTTGGCCAGGAGTAATCCTTGACCATAAATCCAGGAGTATGCCCTGACTAGAATAAATGTGAACCCCAAACAAGCAAAAATTGTAGTTAAGAAAACTAAAATGAATCTTGTAATATATCTAAACAAAATTCAGATCCCAAAAATCATAAAGATGAATAATTGAACTGTATACATATTTAACTTTTCATAAGGCCCTAAGGACTAAAATATAAATGATAAACTGGCTAAGACATATTTAGCTAATAGCATATTTTATGTTAATAGCTAAAATTTAAGCTAAAATAGAAGACTTACTTATTAAATTTAACTATAATTTAAATAAAAATTCAAATATAAAATTTCAGTGATAAACTGGCTAATAATAGTTTAATAGAAAAGTCATATTTTTTCTTACATGAGAGGGTTGTTAATAAGCAATTACCTCAACTTAGTAATTCCAGTGTAAAGATTTAGTCACTCATAGTTGTGTGTGTGTGTTTGTGTGTGTGTGTGTGTATAAAGACATGTGCACACATTTTCATCGCTACCCTATAGGTAATTGTTAATAAAAGACATAATTGTTCATCCTAAGTGGAAACCTGAGCAGCTATTTTGAAAAAGGCTCAAGAGACTGGATTACATGTTTTATATACAGGAAGCCCAGGGAACAGTTTTGGGAAAGCCCCATAAAACAAACCTTGTGAAGTCAAGCAGTGTGCATTCGCCATCCTGAGAGTCTCCCATATTTCAACCTGGGTAATTCTTTTCTTTTACCTTATGACAGAACTCACCTCACCTTTAGCTCTTTCCCCTTGGAAAAGCCCATATTCTTTCTTGACTATGTAACTCACTCTCTCTCTCCTCCCCACTCTCAGATTCACTCCTTTGTTTGCCCTTTCTCTCCCTCAATCCCCCTCTCTCTCACACACACACATACACACACACAGAGTCTCTACCCCTTTCATTTTTTCTAAGTAAAACTATTTTACTTCACTTTTTCCTAAAATTCTTTCCTGCAAGGATAGACATGCACCTGAAAACCTGACAGATATTTGGATTGATTTTTCTTTCCTGAATAAAGAGCTCCTCACTCTATCTTAAGACCACAATTCCCTAAGCACTAAGTGGAGTTGTGAGATCCACTTCCCATTTAGATCAAGTGGACCTCAGGTTCAGCTTGATGACTTCCAAAAGGACTTACAAGAAGTAAATATCTACATCATGCAAAGACTTCTGGTAGACTTTACCAGCCTGAATTCTTTTCAGAGCTTCCTATTCTGTGGGGTTAAATGGGATCTAGCAGAAGAGAAGTAAAACTCTTCTCTTGAAACTACTATCTCCTATTGACATGACTTGGGGGAACTCAGAAAACCAACATCTTTTGGAAAACCACCAAAATTACCTATATCATTTTGCAAGCTACCCTTAAAAAAGAGTTTAACAGGAGCCGGAGAGATAGCACAGTGGTAAGGTGTTTGCCTTACATGCAGAAGGACAAATCCTGGCATCCCATATGGTCCTCCAAGCCTGCTGGGGGTGATTTCTGAGAATAGAGCCAGGAGTAGCTCCTGTGTGCTGCCGGGTATGACCCAAAAACCAAAAAAAAAAAAAAAAAAAAAAAGAGTTTAACAATTCAGAGTCATAAACTAATTTTTCATGAGCACTAGCTCTATCTTGTAATTCTTTTCATGTCATAGGTAATAGATCACCAGCCATGAAATTTTTCCTGCTAATATCTTCATACTTTTGTGGTTCAAGAAACATGCTCAGGCCGGAGAGATAGTTTGCCTTGCACGCAGAAGGATGGTGGTTTGAATCCTGGCATCCCATATGGTCCCCCACGCCTGCCAGGGGTGATTTCTGAGCATAGAGCCAGGAGTAATCCTGAGCGCTGCTGGGTGTGACCCAAAACAACAACAAAAATTAAGAAACATGCTCAGGGGGCCGGCGAGGTGGCGCTAGAGGTAAGGTGTCTGCCTTGCAAGCACTAGCCAAGGAAGGATCATGGTTGGATCCCCCGGCGTCCCATATGGTCCCCCCAAGCCAGGCGCAATTTCTGAGTGCTTAGCCAGGAGTAACCCCTGAGCATCAAATGGGTGTGGTCCAAAAAAACAAAAAGAAAGAAAGAAAGAAAGAAAGAGAGAGAGAGAAAGAAAGAAAGAAAGAAAGAAAGAAAGAAAGAAAGAAAGAAAGAAAGAAAGAAAGAAAGAAAGAAAGAAAGAAAGAGCAGAAAAACATGCTCGATACAAAACATTTGTAGAGGGTAGAGACATTACAAGTCAATTACACATTCTGAAATCTTCAAATAAAGCACACTCACTTACATGTGTGCATGCATGCGTGTGTGTGCTTTCCATTTGCTAAATCCAGTCAAGTGGGCACTTCTCCACAAGTCTCAAAAGCCCATATTCAAAGTCATCAGGACAGAAAATGTATCCTCCATCTCCCCCCACGATAAAAGGGAAAAGCAGAGTAGAGTGAAAATGTGATGATAGTAATACAACTCTTTAGACCCATAACTAAATGTGTAAATAATGTCTTGGGCCAATATTTCTCAAATGGGTGTTAGAAAGATCCCAAATGTGGTGGTAGCCTTAGGTGCAGTTGGAGCATGCTTTCAGTTTGTTCACTTAAAGTAGATTTCTGGGGCCAAATAGTGCAGCAGGTACAACACTAGCCTTGTGCATTGTTGACCCAGGATAGATCTTCAGCATCCCTGAGCACAGCCTGGCTTGATCCTCGTGCTTTGTAAACTCTGAGCAGTTCCAGGTATGACAAGAAAAAAATAATTTAAGGGGCTGGAGCAGTGGCGCAAGCGGTAGAGCATTCGCCTTGCACGCGCTGACCTAGGAGAGACTGTGGTTTGATCCTCCAGCATCCCATATGGTCCCCCAAGCCAGGAGTGATTTCTGAGCGCAGAGTCAGGAGGACCCCTGAGCGTCACTGGGTGTAGCCCAAAAACAAAAACAAAATTAAAAAAAATAATTTAAAATAGATTTCCTTTAAGGGCTCTGAGATTCCTGTGGTTCTAAAATTAGAATATTTATTGGTTTCTTCCAGTTACCCACCCCCTATAAAAGAAGGTAGAAGGGTGGTGCTCAATTATTTTCATTTCTTTTTTTCTTTCTTTCTCTTTCTTTTTTCTCTTTCTTTCTTTCTTCTTTCTTTCTTTTTCTTTCTTCTTTCTTTTTCTTTTTCTTTCTTTCTTTCTTCAAAAAATGAACAAGAGAATGCTTAATATTCCATGATTGCACAAGGACAGAATGCACACAAATACTTTCAATGGGAAAGAAAATGAGCAAGAGAACATTCCTATGTTCATTGCAGCACTATTTATAAGAGCAAAAGTGTGGAAACCACTCAAGTGTCCAAGAACAAATGACTAGATAAAGAAGCAATATACATATAAACAATGAAATACTACTAAGCCATAATAAAAGATGAAATGATGCAATTTACTGATACATGGGTGGATCTGGAGAGGATTATGCTGAGTGAAATGAGGCTGAGGGAGAGATACAGACACAGAGGGATATTGCTCATAAGAGGGATATAAAGAAAGATAGTAGAGGAATAACTCATTCCCAAAGACAAAAGAAACAAAGAATGAGAGAACTTGTCCTTAGTCAGAAGTTCACCTTCCTACTGGGGATGAGGAAAGATAGGTCAGGAAAGGGACCACTATGACAATGATAAAGGAAAGTGGTCACTTTGGACTAGGATTAGATGCTGAAGAGAGATAATGTGATATGCATGATACCCTATCAGGAACAGTATTGTAAACCACAGTATTATAAAAGGGAAAAAGACAGGCTGGATTGGAAAGAAAACTGAGTACATTGGTGGAGAAAAGTGAACACAAGTGGACACTGGTGAAGGGCTTGGTGGGTTTGGTGTTGTAACATTGTAAACCCAATCATGAATAAATTTTTAATTCACAGTTACCTTTTATTTTTTTCTTTATGGGCTAGTGACGATCAGGGGTTACTCCTGGCTCTGCACTCAGAAATAGCTCCTGGCTTAGGGGACCATATGAGATGCCAGGGGATAGAACTACTATCAGTTCTAGTTTAGTGCATGCATGGTAGATGCCCTACTGCTTGTGCCACCGTTCTAGCCCTCAGTTCATTTTTTTTTTTTTTTTGGTTTTTGGGCCACACCCATTTGACGCTCAGGGGTTACTCCTGGCTATGCGCTCAGAAATCGCCCCTGGCTTGGGGGGACCATATGGGACGCCGAGGGATCGAACCGCGGTCCGTCCTACGCTAGCGCTTGCAAGGTAGACACCTTACCTCTAGCGCCACCTTCCCGGCCCCTCAGTTCATTTTTTAAGAAGGGAAATATTTTTTTTGTTTTGTTTTTGCTTTTTGTTTTTGTTTTTGGGTCACACCAGCAGCGCTCAGGGGCTACTCCTGGCTCTACGCTCAGAAATAGTCTCTGGCAGACTCAGGGGACCATATGGGATGCCAGGATTAGAACCATCATCCTTCTGCATGCAAGGCAAATGCCTTACCTCCATGCTATCTCTCCAGCCCTGGAGAGAAAGGGGAATATTCTTTAGAAAAAATCCTTGTGGCTATCTTATTTCTTGAATTCTGAATCATTTTCATGCTATCATATAACATAAGCCAATGCATTCAGTATTTGGCAAGAGGAGTAGAATCAATCCATACTTTGCCCATAGGATGCAAGGAAGGCATATAAGTTAGATAAATCAGTTTTAACGCCAAGGTGACATGAAGAGTGTAGAAGTAAGAGTCACATATTGTGTTTAAAGTTGAATATCCCATAGATGATAAAGGAGAGACAAAGTTTAAGAGCTAAAGGCCAGGTGCCAACATTCATTATTAGAACCTTCTTTTCTTTTTGCTGTAGAGGAGGGAAATGTTATCTCTTCCCTTTTACGTTCCTTTGGTGAGGTAATAATTGAATTGATTAAAGTCATGTAAACAGGAGAATACCATTAAATTTTGTACTTACAGGATTCCTAAAGATAAAAAACAACTCAAGGACAAGTTAGATAATTAGAACTAACATTACTTCCCAAGGGAAGGGATGGAATAGGAACTTTGACCTTGACCTTGACCTTTTCAGGAAGAGGATAATGCACAGGGCAACAGAAGAGCAGATGTTTGCCAATTAGATGTTTACCCAAACATGCACCAGGTATAGCACAAAAAACTCACATTAAATAGATGCATTACTTAATTTTTTGTTTTTGTTTTTGCTTTTTGAGTCACATCCAGAAGCACTCAGGGGTTACCCCTGGCTTTGTGCTCAGGAATTGCTCCTGGCAGACTTTGGGGATCATATGAGATACAGAGGATCGAACCCGGGTTTTTTCTGGGTCAGCCGGATGCAAGGCAAACTTCCTATGCTGTGGCCCCAATACTCCAGCCCCCAATACATTACTTAATTTTTTTTTTTTTTTTTTTGGTTTTTGGGTCACACTCATTTGATACTCAGGAGTTACTCCTGGCTAGGCGCTCAGAAATCGCTCCTGGCTTGGGGGGACCAAATGGGACGCCAGGGGATCGAACCACGGTCCTACGCTAGCGCTTGCAAGGCAGACACCTTACCTCTAGTGCCATCTTCCCAGCCCCACATTACTTAATTAAAAAAAAAAATCTGTGGTGCCTTTATGTTGTATTCCCTAGACCCATATAAAAATAGTATATTTGGGTACTGCCTGTCCTTTTCTTCAGTATGCTTTTATTCCAGGCTCAGTGTACCTTCTCTAGGAATTATGACTATTTTTTCAAATTATATTTTTCCATACTCTCTAGTAATTTTAATTTCTCCTAAATTTTCAGGGTAATATGTTCTTCAAATGTCACTTCATCGTATAAGTCTACAAATAACCTATTTCTAATATTAGATCACCTAAATCAAAATACATTTACCATGATGTTAGAAATTTTAATTTAATAGCTTAGTAAAGCCTTACTTGAAATAATATGGGGGCCGGGCGGTGGCGCTGGAGGTAAGGTGCCTGCCTTGCCTGCGCTAGCCTAGGACGGACCGAGGTTCGATCCCCCGGTGTCCCATATGGTCCCCCAAGAAGCCAGGAGCAACTTCTGAGCGCATAGCCAGGAGTAACCCCTGAGCGTCACAGGGTGTGGCCCAAAAAAAAAAAACCAAAACCAAAAACAAAAAAAAACAAAACAAAAAAAAACAAAAACGAAATAATATAAGTACTTTCAGAAAGTAGGAATCACAATAAAAAAATTAACACTAGGGGCTGGGAAGGTGGTGCTAGAGATAAGGTGTCTGCCTTGTAAGCGCTACCAAGGAACGGACCGCGGTTCATCCCCCCCGCGTCCCATATGGTCCCCCCAAGCCAGGGGCGATTTCTGAGCACATAGCCAGGAGTAACCCCTGAGCGTCAAACGGGTGTGGCCCAAAAAAAAAAAAAACCAAAAAAAAAAAAAATTAACACTAGCTACAATTTTTATATAGAAAAAAAATTGAACTGTTAGGGTCCGAGAAAGCCCACCACCTCAAATAAAGACCACTAATCTTCAGAGAATGCAATCAGCAAAATCAGGTTTATTGATTTCAGCTGGCTGGGGCGCCAGATGTGCCATATGGACTGAAACCAGAAGCCTCGGGCAATCTAGGGAGGTGTCTTTTATAGGTTTAAGGAACCTTAGGAGAAGGGTTGATATGGAAAGTAGGACTTGTAGAATGCACCAATTTCTAGTCCAGGTTCAAATCCAATGTCCAATCAGATAGTGAGCTTGATCTTTTTCAAATAAGGCAAGAACCTTAGGAGGAGTGAGCAGAAGTCCATTCTTTTGCCCAAATATGTCAAGTTCCTCTTAGGAAGACATTGGCTAATGGTTACCAGGGCAGCAGGTCGTTGATGTCTCAAGGTGAAAATTTAGAAGGTGGAGGTGGAGAAAGGCTTAATAGGCATATTTATATTTGATCACCTATCTGAGTTATTATAACCATCTAATATCTATTTTCATATAATTTCCCTTAACAGAACAAGTAACTTAAATTCTCTAAACTTCATTTTTTACCTGTAAAGTGTAGACCAAAACTGAACTTTTATCTCTAAAAACTAAGTATATGGAAAGTAGGTAGAGTGACTGGCATATAATTGTCCAACAAAAATTCACTATTTATGAATTATGTAAAATGTAAAATATTAATTGCCAATTAATATCTGGATAAATTGTAAAGGAGAAGTTTAGAACTAGACTAAAAATAAAATTGAGAGATGAGTACAGTGGGGAAAGTATTGTTTTGCATGTAGTTGAGCAGAATATAATTTCCTGACTATCTCCAAGAGTGATCCCTGAGCACAGCAAAGTGTGTCCCCAAGCCTCTCCCCCTAAAAAATAATTTGTTAAATGAATAAACTTTTTTTAATAGAGTCTGTGCCAAGGTTAAAACTCAGTGGTAGAGCAACTGCCTAACATGTATGAGGCCCTGTGTTCAATCTCCAGAAAAGAAAAGAAACAACTCAATAAAACAGAATGTTACTTTTCTGATTTTTTTTCTTTCTTTTTTTTTTTTTGGCCACACCCGGCTGTGCTCAGGGGTTACTCCTGGCTGTCTGCTCAGAAATAGCTCCTGGCAGGCACAGGGGACCATATGGGACACGGGGATTCAAACCAACCACCTTTGGTCCTGGATCTGCTGCTTGCAAGGCAAACGCAGCTGTGCTATCTCCCCGGGCCCTCTTTCTTTTTTTTTTTTTTTTTTTGGAAGTAGGGGTCACACCCAGCAGTGCTTAGGGCTTACTCCTGGCTCTATGCTCAGAAATTGCCCCTGGCAGTCACAGGGGACCATATGGGATGCCGGGATTCAAACCACCGTCCTTCTGCATGAAAGGCAAACGCCTTACCTCCATGCTATCTCTCCAGCCCCTCAGAATGTTACTTTTAAAGTAATCTTAAATGATTAAATCTTAAGTCATTAAATTTTAATTTAATGATAGTTTAGGCCCAAAATGGCAGGGAGAGGACTGGAAGTGGGACTTTTTTTTTTTTTTTTGGTGCACCGTTCCTGGAGGTACTGCAATACCAGGTCGACGAAGCAAGATCCTATTCTAGTTCCTAGTGCCAAAAATTCATTTAATATATTGTCGTCGGATAGATGACATATCAGATATTAAACTGATAAGAACAGATATTACACTTGATCTTAGCCAAAAGGTCGAGAAGGATGGAGGTGGGACTTTGATCCCAATTATTTGATTGTCACAGATAGGCATTCCATAATCTAAGAGAAACCTAAGATATATCTGTGCTTCACTTCAGGTGGCCCCTTCCCAATCAGTGTGTTGCAGGTGAGATAAGTAGGTAGGGGTTCCCTGGTAATATGTATTAATATTATATATATGAGATATTATATAATATATAATATATATATATGTATGTATGTATGTATGTATGAGAAAACACTATCTGAAACCTAAACCAGCTGAGAAGACGTGAATGCCTTTGACATTTTCTGGAGGCTGGAAAACCATTGAGATGCATAGTTTCAGGCCGGCTGAATGGGTGACTTCCTGAAAGAAGAGGTGGCTAGATCCCCTGGGAAGAGAGGCTTTATTCTGGAACTAAAGCTATGCAAATAAAGTCAAAAGACCATTAATTGCTCTAAGCTCTTTTCCCTGGCAATCACTTTAGCAGGGGACTGAGGAGGGGTAGTCAATTTGAGGAAATTGTATAAAAATTAACTTTGCAGTGGAAGAGACATGTACATGCCTTCCAATTCGCTCTTGAGATGTGTACTTTAGGGCACATTTCCCCATTCTGGTACATCCCTACTTGGGATGTGTTCTTTGCTTTTTCCACTCTGCAGAAGCCCATTTTCTCTCTTTAGCACATATCTAAATGTGCTTCCCTCCTTCCCTCTCTTTTATTTCCCAATAAACTTGTTTTACTTCACTGTTCATCTCCTCCTGAAATTATTTTCTGGGAGGGAAAGGTGACAGACCCAAAAGGCCTGGGTAATATTTAGAACTGACTTTCTCATTCTGCAAAGAACCATTCCTTGCTACAGCCTGAGACCATGTCTCCCCAAGAAATAGGGTGACAGGATCATCTACTCTGTACAGAACAAGTGAACAACAGGCACAGCTTGACAGCTGCTTTATGGGACCTGCAGGATGTGACGTCTGTTCTGTGCAGTGGCTCAGAGTAGTTTCATCTGTCCTGACTTTTCCCTCAACTCCCCAGTGGACTGAGGTAAATAAAGAGGGATGTGAAAATTTTTTTCTTGCTCCCTTTCTCTTCCTCACGTGAATAAGCCACTCCAGGGAACCCTACCTCTTCTCTACCACCCACAACAAGTGCTTGATCATTTCTGTCTCTGTGCTTTAAATTTTTTAGCACCACATGGATTCTGTCTCTAAATTATATTCCTTTATAAAAAAAATTAAATTCCTTTTTTAAAATTTAACTTTATTTAAACACCATGGTTAACAGAATTATTCATAATACAATTGTTTTAGGCATTAAATGTTTCAACACCAATATCACTACTGTTGAGTCTGAAAAAAGGGTGACCTTTGATTTCAGGGTGTAACCTTTAAACTTTTGTGTTTTTCTGATTTGAAAGTATTATTTCATTTTTATATTAGCTAGTTTTTCCCTAACTGCCCAAGGTCCCTGATAGCCCTCACAGCCGGGTGGATTCCCCAAACCTAAGGTAGCCTGGCCCCTGAAGATATGGAGAACACACTTGACAAATATTTCCTTGACAGAAAATTTAAATTTATACAATCTGTGTAACCTATGTTGGAATGGATATTTTTGACATAATATGTTCTTAGTTTTTAATAGGAATAGTGATTTCTTAGTAATAGATGGGATGGCAACTTTAGTCATAAGCTGCAATTTCAAGGTAAGAAAGACTAGGCCCAGGGAGATAGCTGATTCCTGGAACCAGGCTGTAAATCACAAAGAACATTCCAAGGAATGCAAGGACATCTTGTTTTCCATCACACACCTTGATCCCCACAGAGGAGATCTTCGAAGAGGACAGACAGGTCCTCTGAATATTAGAGAGGAATAATTGCACGCAGTCACTAAAAAAGGAATAACAAGTAGACGAAATTAATAGGTATAGAATAGGGGAAATCTAGTTTAGTACTATTTTAGTTTCTGTCACTAACTTGCCTGAGGTAGAAACATGTGACTCCAGGCTTCGTCCTCCCAACAGCCCAGTACCTCCACACCCTGGCTGCATGGCGCACTTCTGCCCTGATAGCATGGGGTCCTCCCAAGCCAAATCAGTACACACCTAAAAACCACCTGGAGGTCCTACCCATATAACAAAAATGCCATCGGAATGAGGGCTGGAATTAATGATGTCATGAAGGGGCTGAACAGACTGGTTATCCACCCTGTAGATTAGGAAACCACCTGAAGGGTTCAACCTGTATCTCTGCATGCCATCAGTATAGGAGTTGGGGGTAAATGATGTCATGAAGGGGCTGAACAGACAGAAAATTGCGCCTTTTCAGTAAAAAAATCATTGGATGATTCAAACTGTATAAACCTATGAAATGCTTTGACCTGTATGCTCATTATTATATGAATTCCCTTAAATCAGGGGTCTCAAACTCACAGCCTGCGGGCCATTTGCATCCTTCCATACAACATTTTGTGGCCTGCGGCCGGCCTTCAGATATCGCAGTATTCACAATTATTCACTTACCGAATAATTGCAATAAAAATGAGATTAGTAAGAAAAAATTGCATTAAACATTCGCATACCCCAAGCAGTTCCGTTCGGGGTATGCAAATGTTTAATGCAATTTTTTGTGATTTTTTTCTTACTAATGCGATTTTTTATTATGAATATTCGGTAAGTGAATAATTGTGAATACTTTGCGCCTAGCGCAGACATCATTTCCACTGCACTTGCCCGCTGTCCCTTGCATTATTGGAGGCCTAAGGGAGAGAAGGGAGAGAAGTTTATTACAGAATTAGATTTTGTCACACCTTTATCATGACTTCATCAAAGCCTGCAGTGGAGAGAAAGATTGATGACGAGCACAGACAATTTCAGGAAAAGTGGGAGACGCAGTATTTCTTTGTTGAGCACAGGGGCATCCCCACATGTCTTATTTGCTCAGAGAAAGTTGTAGTGCACAAGGAATACAACTTGAAACGCCATTATTCAACTAAACATGCTGAGGAATGTGCAAAATATCAAGGAAATGAGAGAGCCAAGCCGGTTGCCAGTCCTAAAGCATGTCTAAAGAGGCAACAAGATTTCTTCAAGAAAGCAACCAAAGAGAATGTTGCATCAGTTGAAGCTAGTTACATGATTAGTGAGATGATTGCTAAGGCAGGAAAACCACTCACAGAAGGTGATTTTGTTAAAAAAAAAAAAAAAAAAAACACATGTTACAGGCTACAAGTATTATCTGTCTGGAAAAGAAAGGTCAGTTTAGCAAAATTATCCTTTCTGCCAACACTGTGGCAGAGCGCATTTCTGACATGTCAAGTGACATTTATCATCAACTGTGTGAGAAAGCCAAATGTTTTGATGCATACTCAGTTGCTCTTGATGAGGGCACAGATATAACAGACACTGCACAGCTCACTATTTATGTCTGTGGTGTTGATTGCAATTTTGAATTGACAGAGGAGCTGCTCACAATAATTCCAATACATGGCCAGACCACCGCTAATGAGATATTTTGGCATCTGTGTGATGCCATTGAGAATGCAGGTTTGCCATGGAAGAGGTTTGTTGGAATAATAACTGATGGAGTGCCATCGATGACAGGGAGAAAAAATGGACTGGTGGCACTTGTTCAAAAAAACTTGAAGAGGAGGGTGTAGAGAAGGCCATTGCTCTTCACTGCATTATCCATCAGCAGGCCCTTTGCAGTAAATGCCTGCCGAGTGACAATGTGATGTCTGTTGTTGTGAAATGCATCAACCAAATAAGATCCAGGGGCTTAAAGCACAGGAAGTTCCATGCTTTTTTAGAGAAAATGGAGTCAGAATATGGAGATGTGCTCTATTTCACCGAGGTATGTTGGCTCAGCAGGGGAAATGTCCTGAAAAGATTTTTTTGAGTTGAGAGAAGAAGTGAAAGCCTTCATGGAGAAGGATGGGAATGCTGTTTCTGAGTTGAGTGATCACAAATGGCTCATGAACTTAGCTTTTCTTGTTGACATCACACATAAGCTGAATGTACTAAACAAGATGTTACAAGGCCCGGGGGCAGCTTCTCAGTGCTGCCTATGACAACGGGAGAGCATTCTCTACAAAACTTGTGTAATGGAAATCCCAGCTCTCTCAGACAAACCTTTGCCATTTTCCAGCATGCAAGGAATTTGTGGATGCAAGCATACCATTCAGTGGTGAGAAATATGTTGATGCTATTTTTAAGCTAGAGAAGGAATTTGATTACAGATTCGCAGGCGTCAAAAAGCACAGAACCACTTTCCAAATTTTTGTGGACCCCTTTTCCTTTGATGTGCAAGATACCCCTCCTGTGCTTCAAATGGAGCTCATTTGTTGGTGTACCTAGCTGAGACCCTGGATTGGGGTGTAGTTACCTAAGACCCACCCATTTCTGGGAGGGGTCTTGGGAACTACACCCCAATCCAGGGTCTCAGCTAGGTACACCAACACTCATTGACCTGCAATGCAACTCTGATCTCAAAGCCAAGTTCAGGGAGATTAGCGGAAAAGCAGACATGCCTGGGCAATTTTTGAGAGAATTGTCCACCAGCTTCCCTGAGCTTTCCCGAATGTTCAAGCTCACCATGTGCCTTTTGGGGAGCACATATTTGTGTGAAAAGTTATTCTCCACATTGAACTTCAATAAGTCAAAGTACAGGTCTAGACTTAATGATGATCTTCTTCAAGCCATACTGAGGGTCTCAACTGCTTCCTCTCTAAAGCCAAATATGGTTCAGATTTGTGAGAAGAAGTGCTGTCAAGTCTTTGGCAGCAAGGAATAGGCAAAAGATGCCATGTTCAGAAGAACTGTTCATGATCTTCACTCAATGTTCTATTCATGTTCAGAAGAAATAATTAAAACTGTTAATAATGACATTCGAGGACTTTTTTTTTCTTTGTGAAATCCCTTATGCGGCCCTGCTTCATCCTGACTTTGCCTCCTGTGGCCCCCAGGTAAATTGATTTTGAGATCCCTGCCTTAAATATTTGTAAATTTGAATAATTCGGATCTCACTGCAGCCTGAATTCCTGGCCTACGGTGATGCCCCAGAATTCTGGAAAGGAAATAAACCTGCGTATGATTGCATTTTCAAGGTTGGTGACTCCTCATTAGGTGGTGGGCATTTTTCTTCCTGGGACCCCAGACATCCCCGACTCCTGGAACCCTCCCCGGATTCAAGGGATATCTAGCCCTAGACCCCATTCTGGGGCTAGGCCAGTTAGATGGATTTAACACTACTAGTGTAACAATACCTACACTATTGCCCCCATTTCCTTCTCCCTGCTTCCTCCCAGCCTGCCCCCTTAGTGGGCACAAAATAATTTATTCTATATTGCTTGTTACCAAAAAAATGATTTGATGAAAATATCAAAAGTAAAATAAAATCTATGGAAATTGTTCCATCTCACTAGAGGATCATTAAAGTCATTTAGAGTTGACTGAACTGTATTGATAGTTGAGTCTTTTGTGTTATTTTTGTTGTTGTTGAATTTATTTGACTGTTATACTAATTTTCAAATAATTTTGTGTACTTCTACTGAGCTCAGTATTGCAGAATTTGGAGGTGTAGCATAGTCACATATACTTCAAGAACTCTAGGAGCTCCAGGATCTGTAGAACTGGACCAATAAGTTTTAGAAAATTGATTTGGCTTGCATCTCTTCTGACTAGTCATGAAGCTGTGAAGTCAAACCATTGGTTATTTGGTTGCAGCTATGTGATGTTGGAGTTTCCCGCAAAACAAGTGGTGGAAGAAGACTGCTTGCCTTGACTCCAAGAAGACCCCAGAATTTGCGGTTCAAAAACCAGTGTACCTGGAAGTTTCATGGGTTTGGCATTTCTGCAGAGATTAGTCACAGTAACCCATCCCCCAACTTCCTGTTTCTAGTCCTCTTCTTTTGGTATGTAAAAGTCCACCTGATTTATAGGTCCTTCTCTCACCCTGATGGGTGATAGAAAAGAAAAAGTGCTGGAGAGACAAGAAAAGCTTATGGGTTAGGCAGCACAGGGCAGTAGACCTCTGAGGAGAAAGCACATGATGGATTGTCGAGGCATGCAGCATGCATGCCTTCATTATTAAGGAAGCACACACCAGACATGGCTTTTGGCTTTCCTGGTACAGTGCCTAATTTTCCTCCCAAGAAATATTTCAGCCAGAAGGCCCATTGGAGAAGTCAATCATTGACCCTTGCGTGGATTACTGGCTATATTTCTGACATGGCTGTGACATTACTTTTTCTCTTTTCCTTTTATTTGATTTTTCTCTCCTTTTCTACTACAGAAATTCAGCCTTAGCTATCCTGCAGTCACAAAGAAATTTCAGTACCAAAGAAAGCCTGCCAAAAGCTCCCCGCTGGCTAGTTTATTTGTAACTCTTAGATCGAGTATAGCCTGGCACCAGCAGCTTGTTTTTCTGGGTCTAGCTCCATGATGGTAAACAATTATTTCCATCCCCCCAAAAATCCATTTTTCGGCCACTGCAAATACATTTCTTCCAAAACCTGTTTCTCTCCTCCGGTTTCTTGAAAAACCTGTTTTCTGCTTACCCCAAAACACCTCCACCTCATCTTTTGCCTTACCTCTAGCAGGGCTCTTTCTAATCTACATCAGGTAGTTATTTGATATGTAGATTCTAGGGTCCAGTTCCATTGTGTTGTCCCTCCTAATGATCCTCCGCCCTTTGTTTTCCCTGAAATTACCTTGCATACCAGAGTTGTGCTTAAAATGTCATCAGCTGAAAAGTAAAACTGTCTCTCGTCTCATAGATGTAGGTCCCCATACAATGCATTTTGTCTGGTCTCAATTATTTCATATTTCATATCCGTCTGCATCGTGTAGCCGCTTTCTTCCATGAAGGTTTTATGACCCCACTAAGGTTTTGCTTAGGGACATAAGACGTCTGCAGCAATGGATAGGCAGGAGAGAATGAGCATGGCAGAGAGACTGCACATGGCAGAGGAAGGCCATGAGGAATAAAGAGAGCTGACTCTGATAAATAATTTTTCTGACTGCTTATTATTATTTAGTTCTATTAGTTCTATTTATTACTTATATTTATATTGTATTATTTATTATTATGTATTATTTCTCTGCCACTAAACTGCTTCATCAGATCCATGGAGGTCATAAATAAGAGGTCATAAATACGGTGCCTGGGGCAGTCAGTCTCACCTAACATGTGGACAATATTTTTATTTTATATATTTTATTTCATTTTATAAGTCATGAAATTGACAATTTGCATGACAGTGGCTGCTCAGGCTTTTTTTTTTTTTTTTTTTTGGAGGGGGCGGTTAGGGTCACATCTGGTGGTGCTCAGGGGCTATTACTTCTGGCTCTGTGTTTAGAAGTTGCTCCTGTGCAGGCACAGGGGACCATATGGGATACCCGGATTCTGTCCTGGGTTGGCTGCGTGTAAGGCAAAAGCCCTAGCACTGTGCTATTTCTCCAGCCCAATTGTCCAAGCTTTGGCAGGTCAGAGATGTGATCCTCCCGTCTCCAATGGTGCCCCAGAAGACCAGTATATTGTGAGTTTTATCAGTTTGTCTGGCATCTCATCCAAAACAAGTCATGATGCTGTTAAGCTGGACTGTGTTTATTTGGTGGCAGCACTATTTAGGCCAAAATGCCATCGTGACTTGCATCTAAGGAACCACAGCCTTTTCATTTCACATTCCAGCAGTCAGAGTATCACCTTTCATTTCAGCTATTTCATAGTATTTCATTCTTCCAATGTAAGAAACAGAGATGGCATTTGTATTTCAACAGGATCAGCTCATTGCCACTGGGTGTTGTAAAGTCATCTCCAACTAGTTCCAGAAGCGCCACACCACCTAGTAGCCCCCTTAACCAACTCTGGATTCTTCAGGCCATTGAAACCCAGAAGCTAATGCAGCAATGCAGGTCACAGTCAAGTTGCCACCATCTTCCAAGCTCTATTCAGCTGACCCAAATTATATTCTTAAATATACATGTAAAAATTGTTCTTCCTTAGAGCCAAGCAAAATAAGAGTGTATTACAAAAGAGGACATGGCAATAACAGGAAGATAAGGTCTATAGTGCACGATTGTTTCTGTCCTCTATTCAATCCTGAGAAGGTTGTCTTAGCAACCACCTTACTCCCTCATTCTCTCCCTCTTAAAGCCTTTGAAGTGAATCCCTCCTCCCTCCCAGCCTTTGAAGTGTTCTGAGTAAACCGCAAAAGATTATCTATTAACTGTTCTTACAGATTTCTGAACAACCACTTGCCCCTCAACAACTCCCAAAACAAAATGTGGAATTCGTCTGAGGGTTGTCAATGCTCTACCACATGGTTTTGTTTGAGTAAAGCCCAACCTGTGAGTGAGATGAACTAATAAACCACTATTTATGAGACATTTCTTATATGGTCACTTTGTTTCCATAAACTATGAATGAAATATACTCTAACTGGCATTTGGAGTGTTAAGGATGCCTAATTCTTGAAATCTGTCTCACCTGACACAATAACCGTGGTCTCACATGGTAATTTAGAGGCTGACTTGGTGAATCCAAATGTTATTGAACTTTAAGATTCACTGTTCATAAGATTTTGAGGCACTTTGTTCAAACAGAAAAAAGGAATCTTTTTTTTTTTTTTTTTTTTTTTTGGTTTTTGGGCCACACACAGTGATGCTCAGGAGTTACTCCTGGCTATGCGCTCAGAAAACACTCCTGGCTTGGGGGACCATATGGGACGCTAGGGGATCGAACCACAGTCCGTTCTAGGTTAGCGTGTGCAAGGCAAATGACTTACCACTTGCACCACCATTCTGGCCCAAAGGAATATCTTACCCAAAAAGTGGACTATCTCCTGAACCTGCCAGAGTAACTTTTGAGAGTCAAGAGTAATCCCTGAGCATCACCAAATGTGGCCCAAACACCCCACCCACCAAAGAAAGAAACACTCCATCCACCACCCTGAAAGAAAGAAAAAGAAAGAAAGAAAGAAAGAAAGAAGAAAGAGAGAGAAAGAAAAGAAAGAAAGAGAGAGAAAGAAAAAGAAAGAAAGAGAGAGAGAAAGAAAAAGAAAGAAAGAAAAAAAAGAACACCCCCTTCACCAGTACAACATTCCCACCACCAATGCATCCCATATCCTTCCACCTACACTCCTGAGGGACGATTTCTTATCTCAGAGAAAAGAGTAATCTCTGAAAGCTGCCAAGTATCGCCCCAAAACAAACAAACAAAAAGGCAGTTTAGGATGCTGAAGCGATAGTAAGGTACTTGCCTTACATACAACATGGGTTTGATTCAGCACCATATATATTCCCCAAACATCACTAGGTATGACCCCTGTGATATAGGATTCATTGGTAACTAGCCAACAAGTTGAAACATGGCAGACAAATGTTTTCAAAATAGCCATCTTTTCTGCATAGTCACAGAAAGAGGTTTTTATGGAGAACAAGAACTGGCACCTTTTTTAGAAAGGGTGGGTTGCAGACCTGTAGGTATCAGACCAAACAATAACTCCTCCCCACTCCCAGACTGGGCCCTAGAAGCATAATCCATTTAATCTGCAAACCTAAACAAAGAAAGGGTTAATTAGGTATAGAGGGAAAGGGTAGTTTAAGGCCTTATCTTTAGGTTTAAGGGAAGTGTGAGGGTAGGACAACCTTGCCTGTAGATAAGTTTTCAACCCCCTGGCTTCAATGAGACCAAGTGAAAATTTGGAAATAAATTTACTCACCAATTACAATTTTTTAAGAATCTACTGTATACTGGAAAATATAGGTGTAGAAATAATCAGGGAAATGACACAACTGTACATGTGTTTTACACAATACACTTTAACTTTTAGGGAAAGGGGGCAGATTATTCCAGGCTTGGTGCCAGGAGTGATCCCTGATGGTCTCAATCTCAAAACTCTATCTGTGGTATAGGCATTTAAACCAAGACAAGTGAGATATATAGCAAATAATTTTTTTTGGGGGGGCCACACCCATTTGACGCTCAGGGGTTACTCCTGGCTAAGCGCTCAGAAATCGCCCCTGGCTTGGGGGGACCAAATGGGATGCTGGGGGATCGAACCGGGGTCCTTCCTTGGCTAGCGCTTGCAAGGCAGACACCTTACCTCTAGCGCCACCTTCCCGGCCCCTAAAGCAAATAATTTAACCCCTGTTCTATCCCCACAACCCCATGTATATCTTTTGCAGTTTTTTTAAATTGTTTCCCAGTTTATCAATGTTGGGTGGCTGATCACACAGTCAAAAGGACAGAGATAGGTTTATTAAGATTCATTTCTGAGAGCCCACTAGTCAAAGAGAGTTGGAACACTGAGGGCCCACCAGTCACAGAGACTTCAATCCAGCAATCTTGGTGGAATCTTCGTATGTCAGGTGACTGATCAACACAAAGAACAGAGGACACAGACTGAAAAGGATAGAGAGAGGTTTATTAAGATTCAGCGCTGAAGGTCCATAAGTCAAAGACTTGGAGCCCCGAGCATAGGATAGGCACACAATTTATACAATTTTCAGCCTGCATATTCAGGCACATATCCATATTTTTTTCAAGACTTATACAAGCAAAGTAGATGTTACAAGCTCTATTTTCTTCTTGTCATTGGGTCCAGACCCTGTCCTCTTAGAGACCCCAAGGGGACTTTCCTAATTTCATTCCCGGCATTGGGTGGACCTGACCTCCATTTTGTTTGTCTAGGTTCAGACCTGAACTGTGTAATGACTGCTATGGTTCACAACCAATATATATTATAAATAAATGCTTTCTTCATTCAGCAATTCTTTTTGTTGTTGTTGTTGTTTTTGGGCCAGACCCACTGACGCTTAGGAGTTACTTCTGGCTATTGGCTCAGAAATCACTCCTGGTTTGGGAAACCATTTGGGACTCTGGGGATCGAACCCAGGTCTTGGGTCAGCCACATGCAAGGCAAACACCCTAACACTGTGCTATTGCTTTGGTCCCTCATTCAGCAATTCTACTTTAAGAAACATACCTCAAGGAAAGAATCAGAGATGAATACAAAGGTTTTCACAAAAGGTTTACTGACAGGAGTGCAAAGAAAAGTCCCCCATCTCTTTGGTCCTTCTTGGCATATAGAGCAATAAAATTGCAACTTTCGTGGAAGTCCCCCGACCCGCGGGGGTGTGGAAATGAAAGTTGCTAGTTATTAGTGGGTTCACTCGAGCAGAACCGACCTGTAAAGAAGAACTAGAGAGATTAGTAAAATAAGCCTTCAAGACAACACATGCTGTTCAAAAAGGGAAGTTTATTGTTGGGGGATCAGCTTTTAAGGGCTGAAACACGTCAGGGGTGTTACAAATTTTACACCAATCACAGTTACAAGCATTCATTAGCATAAACTGGGGCAGGTAGTAGGGAGGGGCAGAGGTAGACCTGAGCACGTTTTACTAAAAGGCATAAGATTCAAACAAAGTTCTTAATAATGTTTGCTAACACAAAGGCAAACTCTATATTTTTCTTTCTGGCTGGATATATTGGGCTGCTCTGAATTACTTTATTTTTGTCTATTTCCTTTGTTCTCAAGGCATGGGCCTTTTGGTCACGTGGGTGACCAGATTAGGAATTACTGAGGTGTCCTATGTTCCAGGTTTCATCAGCTAGGCTCCCCACATAAAATTAAGCCAGAGAGATAAGTAAGATAAAAGACAATAGTTAACTATCAGAATACATAAAGAAATGGCATGATTCAATGACAGGAAGTTAAATAATCTTAGGCCAGAGAAAAAGTATGAAAGTAAGGAATTTTACCTTGCATGTGGCCAACCACCATTGGAAGCCCTAGCAGAGAATATGATCCTCAAACACTGCTAGTGGTTCCTCCAAGCACAGAGTCAGAAGACTGAACACTCTATCGAAGTGTTGGGTTGGAGCAATGGCTCAAGCAGTAGGGCGTCTGCCTTACCTGCACTAGCCTAGGACCAACAACTGTCGTTCGATCCCCTGGCATCCCATATACATCCCCAATTTCTGAGTGCATAGCCAGGAGTAACCCCTGAGTATCACCAGTGTGTGACAGAAAAACCAAAAAAAAAAAAAAAAAAAAAAAAGAACACTACCCCAAAATACATAAATGAATTAATTATTTAAAAACAAATAATTTAAAGTGGGAAAGAATCGAACGATAATTTGAAGAAGACGTTTGGGTCATAGCCAATGGTGCTTATGGTCTGTTTCTAGCTAATATGCTCAAAGGTGATCCTTACTGGTGCTTAGGAACCATATGCAATACCAGAGATTGGACAGGGTTGAGTTGACTGCAGGCAAGATAAGTATTTTTGTACTCCCTTTCTGAGTCATGAAAAATAATTTTTCCAAGGAATTTATGCAAATGGCAGGTAGAGCTATTTGCCTTGCATACAGGCAACACAGATTAGATCTTTGGCATCCCATATATTCTTCTGTGTACCCCCAGGAGTGATCCTGGACGGCAATCAGGAGTATGTCCTGAGCATTGCTAGGTATGACCCAAAATCAAATCCTCTCCCACAAAAAAAACTTATACAAATGGAAGCCAGAGTGGTAGCACAGCAGTAGGGAAAAACTTAACTTGCACACTGCTGACGCAGGACAGATGTGGGTTTGATTTTCGGTATCCCATATGGTCCCCTGAGCCAGGAATGATTTCTCTTTTAATTTTTTATAATATATTTATTTAAATACCATGATGACAAGCATGACTGTAGTTGGATTTTAGACACAAATAGAATACCCCCCTTCACCAGTGCAACATTCCCACCACCAATGCCCCCCATCTCTCTCCTCCCATATCCCCTACCTGTATTCGAGACAGGCATTCTACTTCCCTCATTCATTAACATGGTCATGGTAGTTGTTAGTGTATTATTTCTCTAACTGCACTCACCCCTCTTTGAGGTGAGCTTCATATTCTGAACTGAACCTCTGGCCCTCATCTCTGGACGTTATTACAATAATGTCTTTTATTTTTCTTAAAACTCATAGATAAGGGGCCGGGCGGTGGCGCTAAAGGTAAGGTGCCTGCCTTGCCTGCGCTAGCCTTGGACGGACCGCGGTTCGATCCCCCGGTGTCCCATATGGTCCCCCAAGCCAGGAGCAACTTCTGAGCACATAGCCAGGAGTAACCCCTGAGCGTTACCGGGTGTGGCCCAAAAACCAAAAAAAAAAAAAAAAAAAAAAAAACCAAAAAAAAAACTCATAGATAAGTGAGACTATTCTGTGTGTGTCTCTCCCTCTGACTTATTTCACTCAGCATAATAGTTTCCATGCCATCATGTATAGGAAAATTTTATGAATTCATCTCTCCTGATGGCTGCATAATATTCCATGGTGCCTATGTATCACTGTTTCTTTAGCCATTCATCTGTTGAAGGACATCTTGGTTGTTTCCAGAGTCTGGCTAATGTAAATAGCACTGCGATGAATATAGGTGTGAGATAGGAATTTTTGTATTGCATTTTTGTGTTCCTAGGGTATATCCCTAGCAGTGATATAGCTGGATCATATGGGAGGAGTGATTTCTGAGCACAGAGCCATAAGTAACCCTTGAGTTCTGCCAAGTGTGGCCCAAAACAAACAAAAAAGAACTTATATAAATGACCGATAAATATATGGGAAAAGAGTTCAGCATTGTTATCTATCAATAAGTACAAATAAAAATTACAGATATCAACTATTGTAGCCATATGAAATAAAAACAGTTGGACCCAGTTAGTACAATCAATCCCTGGGATCATCCCCATCATCAAGTGCCATCCCTAATGTTGTCACTATGATGTCTGATATCAAAACAAGTTTGTAATCCCTGCAAGCACTATAACCTCGCATGTGATTCCCAGACATCAGAACTACAGCAACAACAGGTGTGGGTAAGACAGATAATACAAAGTTTGGGCAAGGGTTCTAGAGAAATTAGATCTCTCTCAAGGGTGATTGGAAATGTAAAATTCTTTTGGAAAACCATCTGGAAGTTCCTTAAAATGTTCAGCAGGAAATTCTCAAATGATCCAACAATTCTATGTGTTGATATTTTTGTTGAGAAAAATAGAAACAGGGGCCTGACAGAGAGCACAGCAGTAAATGGTGGTTTGAATCCAGTATCAGAAATGGTCTCTCATTCCTGCCAGAAGCGATTTCTGATCTCTGAGCCAGGAGTAACCCCTGAGTGCAGCCAGGTGTGACCCAAAACAAAAACAAAAAGAAAAAAAAGAAAAGAAAAAGAAAAAGAAAGAAAAATAGGGCCCGGAGAGATAGCACAGCGGTGTTTGCCTTGCAAGCAGCCGATCCAGGACCAAAGGTGGTTGGTTCGAATACCGGTGTCCCATATGGTCCCCTGAGCCTGCCAGGAGCTATTTCTGAGCAGACAGCCAGGAGTAACCCCTGAGCACCGCCGGGTGTGACCCAAAAAACCAAAAAAAAAAAAAAAAAAAAAAAAAAAAAAAAAAAAAAAAAGAAAGAAAAATAGAAACATGCATACAAAAGATATACACAAATAAGCACTGTTGTTCATGAATGTTAAAAAAAATAAAAGGAGGGCCCGGAGAGATAGCACAGTGGTGTTTGCCTTGCAAACAGCCGATCCAGGACCAAAGGTGGTTGGTTCGAATCCCGGTGTCCCATATGGTCCCCCGTGCCTGCCAGGAGCTATTTCTGAGCAGACAGCCAGGAGGAACCCCTGAGCAAAGCCGGGTGTGGCCCAAAACCCCCAAAAAAAAAATAAATAAAAGGAGGGCAAGAGAGATAGCACAGCGGTAGGGCATTTGCTTTGCATACAGCTGATCCAGGACAGGCAATGGTTTGAATCTTGGCATCTCATATGGTCCCTGTGCCTGCCAGAGAAGATTTCTGAGCACAGAGCCAGGAGTAACCCCTGAGCGCTGCCGGTGTGATCCAAAAACCAAATAAATAAATAAATAATAAAAAATAAAAAAATAAATAAAAAAAGAAGGGGCTGGAGCGATAGCACAGTGGGAGGGCATTTGCCTTGCACAAGTCTGATGTAGGACAAATACAGTTTTGAATCCTAACATGGTTCCTGAGCCTGCCAGAAGCAATTTTGAGCACAGAGCCAGGAATGACCCCTGAGCACTGCCTGGTGTGGCCCCCCCCAATTTTTTTTTTTTTTTGGTTATTGGGTCACACCCAGCAGCGCTCAGGGGCTACTAATGGCTCTACACTCGTAAGTTGCTCCTGGCAGCTCAGGGGACCATATGGGATGCCGGATTCGAACCACTGTCCTTCTGTATGCAAGGCAAATGCCTTACTTCCTTGCTATCTCGCCGGCCCCAGGCCCAAAAATTTAAAAAAAAAAAAAAAAAAAAAAAAAAGGGAATAGCTCAAAACAGCTCAGAAGTGCCATAACAGGGCCCGGAGAGATAGCACAGAGGCATTTGCCTTGCAAGCTGCCAATCCAGGACCAAAGGTGGTTGGTTCGAATCCCGGTGTCCCATATGGTCCCCCGTGCCTGCCAGGAGCTATTTCTGAGCAGATAGCCAGGAGTAACCCCTGAGCACCGCCGGGTGTAGCCCCCAAAAAACAAAAAAACAAAAACAAAAAAAAAGAAGTGCCATAACAGAAGAATGGATTAGTAAAGTATGATATGTCAATACAATGAAATATTGGTTGTCACTGGAATTATTTACCATAATTGGATAAACCTTGAAAACATATTAAGTGAAAGAAGCCTGCTATAAAAGATAATAAGCTGTAATTCCTCTTATGTGAAATGTCTGGGATAGACTCAGATGAAGGGTAAAACAGTAATAGCCTGGATCTGATAGGCCTTATGGCAAATAAAAAGATACTGGTAAAAAACAAAACAAAACAAAACAAAAAAAAAACCATGGCTTGTGTTTAGGTTAAAAATGTTCTATTCATAGATGCTGGTGATGGTTGTATAAATTTTACACATGCTATAAAACATTGGACTGTAATTTTCAGAGTCGGTTATATAACCTATAAATTCTATCTGAATAAAGCTATTTAAATATCATCAGAAATTTCCAAAACGGAATGATAGTCAGTTGCTATGCATCACTCAGTAATATCCAAAACAGGAACTTGACAAAGAAATAAATTTATGGCTTTTATTTTTCACATCAAGAAGCACAGACTTGGGGGGGGGTAAAAAAAATAAAAATAAAGGCTCCCTGTGTGTGACACCAGGCGGGGAAAATCCACGAAAGTACACCGGCCCAGTGGGGCCCAACTGTGAAAAACTGTGAGTGTGACCTGTATATGTCTGTCTACTGTCCTCTTGCGTGAAACTCTTGCGAGTGGGGCAAAAAGAGGCTCCAGCGGAGCTCGGCCGCTCCGCTTCGCAACATGGCCGTGCACTCTTTCTAAGGAAAGAACACCATTGCAACAAGAAGGAAAAATCACACTAAGAACGGCGCTATATCATAGAAGCAAACATTTCTCTCCGGACTGTCTTCTCTGTTGCATGCTCGGGCCTAAGATTTGACCCAGTGTGAGGCTTCATCCACGGAGGACTCCCCTCCCTTAGAGGCAAGTCAGCCCATCCAGAAAGGGAGGAGCCAGAGGAGTGTGCTGCCTGCATCATACAGACAATGAATACCACCACAACACGTAGAAAAACCCACAATACAAGTGTGACAATGGGGAAACAACGCAGGCCAGCATCAGACATAGAGAATGAAGATGACAATTCTGATGACCAGATAATAACCAACCAACTAATCAACCTCTCAGATAAGGACTTTAGACTAGCAATATGGAAGATGCTCAAAGAACTCCAAGAAACCATGGATCGAGTTGAACAGAACACTAATAAGAACCAAGAAAATATGAAGACAGAAATCACAAAACTCCAAACTAAAATAACATGTCAACTAACAGGACTGAAAAAGTCAGTAAACGAAGTGAATGACAAAATGGATAAGCTCTGGGACAGGGTATCAGAAGCTGAGAATAGACTTGGTACTGTGGAAGATGAGATACATAACAATTCCATACAGCAGGAGGGATTGGACAAAAAACTTAAAGCAAATGAGCAGACAATGGAAAAATTAGTCAAAGAATGGGAACAGATGAAAATAGAAGTCTATGATAAGATCAACAGAAACAACTTAAGAATCATTGGAGTCCCGGAGACCCAGGAAGAAAATTTCCAGGAAGAATCAAAGGTCAAGAACATCATTAAAGAGAAACTTCCAGAGCTAAAGAATATATGTGATCAAATCCTGCATGCCCGAAGAGTACCAACCAAGAGAGACCCCAGAAAAACCACCCCAAGACACATCCTAGTCACAATGACAAATCCCACAGATAGAGACAGAATTCTGAAAACAGCAAGATCAAAAGGGGAAATCACGTTCAAGCAAGCTTCCCTGAGATTTACAGCAGACCTGTCACCAGAAACACTCAATGCCAGAAAGCAGTGGTGGGATATTGTGACAAGACTGAATGAAATGAATGCTTCACCCAGAATACTATACCCAGCAAAACTCACTTTCCGGTTTGACGGAAGAATACATGGTTTCACAGACAAAAAACAGCTCAGAAACTTCACAGACACAAAACCAGTCTTAAGAGAAAAACTGAAAGACCTAATCTAAGACAAGACTACCCAAAAGACACACCAAATTTTGAAATAAAGATGGCTTTAAATCCCAGGACAATTCTTTCTCTCAACGTCAATGGACTAAATGCACCAGTTAAGAGACACAGAGTGGCTAAATGGATCAAAAAACTCAATCCAACCTTCTGCTGCCTACAAGAAACGCACCTGCATAGTCAGAACAAACATAGACTGAAAATAAAAGGCTGGAGAAAAATTATCCAAGCAAACAATACCCATAAAAAAGCTGGAGTGGCCATACTAATATCAGATAATGCAAACTTTATACTCAGGAAGGTTGTAAGGAACAAAGATGGACATTTTATATTAATCAAGGGTACGTAGAGCAGGAAGAATTCACTCTCCTAAACATAGATGCACCAAATGAGGGGCCAGAAAAATATTTAATACAACTGTTGACAAATCTGAAAAATAATATCAACAACAACACAATAATTGTGGGGGACCTTAACACGGCTTTGTCAACACTGGATAGGTCAACCAGACTGAAACCCAACAAGAATATACTAGACCTGAGGAGAGAAATGGAAGAAAGAGGCCTAGTGGATATATATAGGACACTCCATCCCCAGAAACCTGGATACACATTCTTCTCCAATGTACATGGGACATTCTCCAGGATAGACTACATGCTGGCACATAAAACATACCTCCATAAGATCAAGAGGATAGAAATTTTGCAGACTACCTTCGCTGACCACAAGGCTCTGAAATTATTTGTGAACTCCAAAGGGACTCAGAAGAAACACTTTAACACCTGGAAGTTAAACAGCCTCATGCTCAATAACCAGTGGGTCCGAGATGAAATCAAGGAGGAAATCAAAAGGTTCCTGGAAACAAATGACAATAAAGACACAAACTATCAGAACTTATGGGACACAGCAAAAGCAGTACTGAGAGGAAAATTTATAGCTTTGCAAGCACACATCAGGAAGGAAGAAGGAGCTTACCTGAGTAGCTTAATGACACAGCTAATAGAACTAGAAAATGCTCAACAAAAGGACCCAAGAATAGGAAGACAGAAGGAAATAACAAAGCTGAGAGCAGAAATCAACGAAGTGGAAACTCAAAAAACAATCCGTAAGATCAACGAAAGCAGAAGTTGGTTCTTTGAAAAAATAAACAGGATTGATAGACCACTGGCAAACCTAACAAAGAAAGAGAGAGAGAGAAACTTGATAACTCGTATCAGGAATGAAAAAGGAGAGATCACTACTGATATGACAGAGATTCAAAGGGTAATCAGAAACTACTTTGAAAAACTCTACGCCACTAAAAATGAGAACCTGGAAGAAATGGATAAATTCTTGGACTCTTATAATCTTCCACGGTTAAAGGAAGAGGATGTAGCATATCTAAACACCCCCATCACCATTGATAAAATTAAAACAGTAATCAAATGTCTGCCGAAAAACAAAAGCCCAGGTCCAGATGGATTCACTAATGAATTCTATCAAACTTTCCAAGAGGAACTACTGCCAATCTTGGCAAGACTCTTTCATGAAATTGAACAAACGGAAACACTTCCAAATAGCTTTTATGAAGCCAACATCATCTTGATACCTAAACCAGACAGAGATGCTACAAAAAAAGAAAATTACAGACCAATATCGCTGATGAATGCAGATGCAAAGATCCTCAACAAAATCCTGGCAAATAGGATTCAATGCCTCGTTAAGAAGATCATCCACTACGATCAAGTAGGTTTCATCCCAGGAATGCAAGGCTGGTTTAACATCCGTAAATTTATCAACATAATACACAACATCAATAACAAGAAAAATAAAAACCACATGATCATATCAATAGATGCAGAGAAAGCATTTGATAAGGTCCAACACCCATTCTTGATCAAAACTCTCAGCAAGACGGGAATGGAGGGACCCTTTCTCAATACAGTGAAGGCCATCTACCACAAGCCAGTGGCAAATATTATCCTCAATGGAGAAAAACTAAAAGCCTTCCCTCTAAATTCTGGCACAAGACAAGGCTGTCCTCTCTCACCACTCCTATTCAACATAGCACTGGAAGTACTTGCTATAGCGATTAGGCAAGAAAAGGATATCAAGGGAATCCAGATAGGAAAGGAAGAAATCAAGCTCTCACTGTTTGCAGATGACATGATACCCTAAAGACTCTATCAAAAAGCTTCTAGAAACAATAGACTCATATAGCAAGGTGGTAGGCTACAAAATTAACACACAAAAATCAATGGCCTTTCTATACACCAATAGTAATAAGGATGAAATGGACATTAAGAAAACAACCCCATTCACAATAGTGCCAAACAAACTCAAATATCTTGGAATCAACTTGACTAAATATGTGAAGGACCTATACAAGGAAAACGATAAAACTCTGCTCCAAGAAATAAGTGAGGGGGGCCGGGCGGTGGCACTGGAGGTAAGGTGCCTGCCTTACCTGCGCTAGCCTAGGATGGACCGCGGTTCGATCCCCCGGCGTCCCATATGGTCCCCCAAGAAGCCAGGAGCAACTTCTGAGCGCATAGCCAGGAGTAACCCCTGAGCGTCACAGGGTGTGGTTCAAAAACCAAAAAAAAAAAAAAAAAAGAAATAAGAGAGGACACACGGAAATGGAAACGCATACCCTGCTCATGGATTGGCAGGATTAACATCATCAAAATGGCAATACTCCCCAAGGCATTATACAGATTTAATGCCATCCCTCTAAAGATACCCATGACATTCTTCAAAGAAGTGGATCAGACACTTTTGAAATTCATTTGGAACAATAAACACCCTCGAATAGCTAAAGCAATCATTGGGAAAAAGAATATGGGAGGAATTACTTTCCCCAACTTTAAACTGTACTACAAAGCAATAGTTATCAAAACAGCATGGTATTGGAATAAGGACAGGTCCTCAGATCAGTGGAATAGGCTTGAATACTCAGAAAATGTTCCCCAGACATACAACCACCTAATTTTTGATAAAGGAGCAGGAAATCCTAAATGGAGCAGGGAAAGCCTCTTCAACAAGTGGTGTTGGCACAACTGGCTAGCCACTTGCAAATAATTGAACTTAGACCCCCAGCTAACATCATGTACGAAGGTAAAATCCAAATGGATTAAAGACCTCGATATCAGCCCCAAAACCATAAGATATATAGAACAGCACATAGGCAAAACACTCCAGGACATTACAGGCATCTTCAAGGAGGAAACTGCACTCTCCAAGCAAGTGAAAGCAGAGATTAACAGATGGGAATATATTAAGCTGAGAAGCTTCTGCACCTCAAAGGAAATAGTGCCCAGGATACAAGAGCCACCCACTGAGTGGGAGAAACTATTCACCCAATACCCATCAGATAAGGGGCTAATCTCCAAAATATACAAGGCACTGACAGAACTTTACAAGAAAAAATCATCTCACCCCATCAAAAAATGGGGAGAAGAAATGAACAGACACTTTGACAAAGAAGGAATACACATGGCCAAAAGACACATGAAAAAATGTTCCACATCACTAATCATCAGGGAGATGCAAATCAAAACAACGATGAGATACCACCTCACACCCCAGAGAATGGCACACATCACAAAGAATGAGAATAAACAGTGTTGGCGGGGATGTGGAGAGAAAGGAACTCTTATCCACTGCTGGTGGGAATGCCGTCTAGTTTAACCTTTATGGAAAGCGATATGGAGATTCCTCCAAAAACTGGAAATCGAGCTCCCATACGATCCAGCTATACCACTCCTAGGAATATACCCTAGGAACACAAAAATACAATACAAAAACCCCTTCCTTACACCTATATTCATTGCAGCACTATTTACCATAGCAAGACTCTGGAAACAACCAAGATGCCCTTCAACAGACGAATGGCTAAAGAAACTGTGGTACATATACACAATGGAATATTATGCAGCTGTCAGGAGAGATGAAGTCATGAAATTTTCCCATACATGGATGTACACGGAATCTATTATGCTGAGTGAAATAAGTCAGAGAGAGAGAGAAAAACGCAGAATGGTCTCACTCATCTATGGGTTTTAAGAAAAATGAAAGACACCCTTGTAATAATAATTTTCAGACACAAAAGAGAAAAGAGCTGGAAGTTCCAGCTCACCTCAGGAAGCTCACCACAAAGAGTGATGAGTTTAGTTAGGGAAATAACTACATTTTGAACTGTCCTAATGACGAGAATGTATGAGGAAAATGGAGAGCCTGTCTAGAGTACAGGCGGGGTCGGGTGGGGAGAAGGGAGACTTGGGACATTGGTGATGGGAATGTTGCACTGGTGATGGGTGGTGTTCTTTACATGACTGAAACCCAAACACAATCATGTATGTAATTAAGGTGTTTAAATAAATTAAAAATAAAAGATAGGTTTAGTCTATATTCGCTGTATTAGACAGAATGTTCCTGTGCTGCAACTGTATGTACCACAGTGAGCCAATCACAACAAGCAAAGGTTCAAAGGTTATACTGTAATAGACTTCCTCTCTGACTCTGGCCAATCTGAACAGGCTTTTTACAGTGTAGATTGGGGTCCAGAACATTGTCTAATTTGCATGCATAAAGAGCCTGCTTGGATTGGCTAAGTTAGAGAGGCGGTCTGAGTAGCCTTGCAGTGATTGGTGCAGGATCGAGTTGGAAAATTCATTTTGTGGCAATATTCAGCCAATTTTTATTTAGAGGCATATTGAAACATTTTTCGAGATATACTCGGTGTATAAGATGACCCCCGATTTTCGGTTGACTTTTTTTTTGTGTCAAAAATCGTCTTATACTTCGGAAAATATGGTATAATCATGTATACTTAACTTGATTGTTGCTTTACCCAAGGTATGTTGAGGTGATTAATTTGTATCTTATTCCATTCAGACTCTTCTAATAAAATAGTCTCTAAAGTAAACAACTCTCTCAAACAAAACTGGTGGATGTTAGACAAGAAAAATATATTTCTCATAATTCTGGAGGTTGGACATTCTAAGATTATGGTTCCAGCACACTTGATATCTGTAAAAGCTCAGTTTTCTATCTTCTAAAATATCTTTGTTTTTTGGGGAAGGTACCCCTGTGATATTCAGGGGTTACTCCTGGCTCTGCATTCTTGGTGAGAATGAGGAGGATAGAACTTGGGTAGGCTGCTGCACCTGCTGTATTATCACTGTGGCCCTACACAGTCATTTTATTGAGTAACCCCACAGGCTGGAAGGGGGCCAAAGAGTTTCCCTTGATAGATTTCATCTATCAAGACAAGTTTCCCATTTAAGAGGGCACTTAAATCCTTATACCTACTCATCACTTAGAGTTTGCACTTCCTACAACCTTTATCTCAGGGGTTAATATTTCAACATGTCAATTTGGGGGACAAATACATTCCATTTATAGCAAGTACATGATAATGGAGCAAGGAGAATGATCTCTTGCTTGCTATTCTCTACTCTCAGGCTAATGAGCAAGTTCCTTGCACTTTTTTACTCTTCAGTGGTTTCAGGGGAAGCATCTGTCCTCTGACCTCTGGCATGTGTCCCTGAGCATGGGGCCTAGAGAAATGAGTTTGAGATAATATGAAAAGCATACATCCTGCTTTATTCAAAATTATTCAACTAGAAATCACCCCAGCAATAGGGATTATGAAAAAAATAGATTCTCTAGAAAGAGACAAAAAGTCACAAAGATATGAGAATTGAAATGTCATCCGACTTTCCATACCAGCATAAGCCTAAATCTAGTAATAAAAAAGCAACTTTCAACTTTACTACACCTTCTGATTATTTTCAAGTGAGAAGATAGAGTAAAAACAGATTTGAAATAGAGAAAGAATATATCCTAGGTAAATACATTCAAGAAAATAGTGATAGATGCTCTATTTAAAATAAAGAAAAGCATTAAATGCAACAAATGTGTGTCTCCATGAAGAAGAGGCATGATGCCATCTTGGGATGTTAACTGTGTAAAAGATTGTTTGAGAAAACAACCATTTTAGTGATGAGTTCCTATTCCAATTATAAAAAAAAGGATTCTTCTGTTTGTTTGTTTGTTTTGGTCCACCAATGGTTGTGCTTTGGGCTTACTCCTGGCTCTGTGCTTAGGGTTCACTCTTGACTTTTGGTAGGCTCAGGAATCATATGGAATGCTGGGTATCAAACCCAGCTACTTGGAAGGCAAGCATCTTGCTGCTGTACTATTTCTCTAGCTCAATATTGATGTTTTTAGAAAGAATGTATTGAAGATATTTTGCAGAACAATTGAAAGTTAAAGGATGGTTTAAAGAATTGGACAATTAACTGTACATAAGGTAGAAAGACCTTAATATACCTTGGACTCACCAGGGAATAATATTTTCATAGTCATAGAAAGGAAACAATGAGACTGAGATAAAAATCATAGAGGATAGTGGCCGGAGCAATAACTCAATGGTACAGTGTCTGCCTTGCTGCGCTAGCCTAGGATGGAACGCGGTTCGATCCCCCGTGTTCCTTACGGTCCCCCAAGCCAGGAGCAATTTCTGAGTGCATAGCCAAGAGTAACCCCTGAGCATCACCAGGTTTGGCCCCAAAACCAAACACCCCCCCCAAATCATAAAGGATAAAGTGGAGCAAGAAGTGAAACTTTGGTGTTTTCTTCTGAACAGGAACCATAAATATTATTTAAAATAGATGATTCAAGAGGTTATGTGCATTTTATTTGAAAATATGGGCATAAATTCCAGAAGGAACATCTAGTTGCACTGAAAAGTAAACATTTAGCTTACTTTCATAGAGTAGAATAAGGGAGAAAGGCAAAGAGGAATAGGAAAATGCCAGATTGTGTTATAAGCCTTTTAGTAAAATAACTAGTTTTAAAATATTTACATATAATATTTGAAAATATAGAAATCGTGTGGGGGCTGGAGAGATGCTTCAAAGGGCTGAATATGTGCTTGCCTTTGGGAATCCCACCTGCCACCAAATAGTCTCCCAAGCATTGAGTTCAAGATTGAAGCTTCTTATTTTGGGAAGAAAAGTCTTGGGGTCTAGGGGGTTCTTAGGAATTATTCCTGACCATGCTTAGAGGTCACTCCCAGTGCTTGCTTGGGGACCATATATAGTAGCTGGAATTAAACAGGGGTCTGCCATATGCAAAGTAAGCATCTTCATCTTTGTAGAAGATTTCTTGTTTGGGCTTTTGGACCACATCCAGTGACGCTCAGGAGTTACTCCTGGCTATGCGCTCAGAAATCGTTCTTGGCTTGGGGGACCATATGAGACACCAGGGATCAAACCAAGGTCCGTTCTGGATTGACCACGTTCAAGGCAAACGCCCTACTGCTGCACTATCGCTCCAGCCCCTGAAGTAATCTACTTTTGATGAAGTGAAGAAACAAAATTATTAGTTGAAGAAATATTATTTTTTGTTTATTATTAAATTTATATTTTTTTGTTTCTGTGAATATAGATACAGTACTTTCGAATTAGTTTATTGAACAGTGGGAATCTGGTAGAGTAAATCAAAATTCTGTGGATGCTCTAGTGTGCTCTTTATTTCCAGTTTTTAATCATAACCATGAGAGAATCTATATCTTTCTGTTCAATTTCAAAATTATTACTAGTCCAGGTAGAAACTTTCATTTCATTTCTCACTGAAAGTCTGGCTTTGATTTGAGGGATGCAGGGAGGTGAATGGGTTCTTCTCTTTCATGTTCTCTCCCCACCTTTCTTTACTTTATTTCCTTCTCTCCATTATTGTGAGCAGAAAGGTTTTAGGCAATGGATGAAAGGCAGGTATCTAATGTGTTGTATAATGCTGCACTTCTCCCTTGATTCTCCTTTGTCTTAGTCAATAATTGATGTGACTCAAGTACCAAAGTGTCAGGGTGTGTTCTTTGGAGTAGGGGAGTTTAAGGGAGGTAGGTAGCAAATGGTGAAGATAGGAGAGCATGAAGTGGCAACAGAGAAGAGGAAGGAATATTAATAGACTACCCAAAACTGAGGTTTCAAGCCAGGTACCAGTCCTTGTTCATGGAAGTAATTCCCAGATGTTTTATACCCTACCTCTGCAAGGTTTCTGCCTCAGTTACAACCAGGGAAAGTAAGTGAAGATCAATTCTAAGTGATGCTGTGCAGACTCTAACTCATTATATGATCATTAGAATACTCTAACATCAAAATCATATCCACAAGTACCATGACAATTTATCATGGAAGTAGCCTTATATGGTCAGAATCTCAGACTTCAGGTACTCTCATTCATTTAGGAAGGAGACTAGGAGGGACTAGGAAATGCAGGGATCTTGAAATCATAAAAAGAGTGGATACAAAGATTGCATTGCTGTTTCTCTCTGGATCCTCACTCCTGCTGCTTACATGAGTGCCTTTGCTGCTTTCTTTTTGATAAATAAACACTTCACTATCTTCAGCTGGGTGCTAGTTTACTCCTTATTAAATAAATGCTTGCTTTCGAAATTATTGCTAAGATGAAACATTTCTCACAACAGAGAGATTTGTATAAACAAATATTGTGGGAATGTGGGGATAAAGAAACCCTAGTGAGAATGTTGTAAGCTTCAATGTTTATGAGAAATATCTAAAAAAAATTAAGAATTGAGATCCCATAAAGTCCTAGTGATTCTACTTCTACCCCAAACGTCAACTTCAAACAGTTAATTCAAAAAGATATTTGCACTACTATGTTCATTGCAGCATTGTTTACAATAATCATAATCTGGAAACAATTCAAGAGTGAATGAGTGGATAAACAAACCATAGCATATATATTATAATATATATTCCATTATATATATAATGGAATGCTATCAACTATAAGAAAAGATGAAATCCTGCTGTTTACAATTATAAGGATAGAAATGAAAGAGATTTGTGGATTTAAGGGAGTCAAAGGAAGGACAAATTCTGATTTATTTTACTACTATGTGGAGTATAGTAAGGCAATTTAAAATGGGCAATGAAAGCCAGAGCGATAGCACAACGAGTAAAGTGTTTGCTTTGCATGTGGCCAACCCAGGATCAACCCAGGTTCAATCCCTTGCATCACATATGGTCCCCTGAGCCTGCCACGAAAGATTTCTGAGCTCAGAGCCAGGTGTAATCCCTGAGAACTGCTAGATGTGACCCAAAGCAAAATAAAATAAAATGAGCAATGAGGGGGCTGGACAATTGGGTAGAAAGTTTTCCTTGCATATGATGACCTGGACTCAATCCCTCATATTCTATATGGTCCCCCAAGCATTGCCAGGAATGACCTCTAAGTACAGAGCAAGAAGTAACCCCCTGAGCACTGCTGGGTGTGCCCTCCAAAAGGGCAATAATGGCCATGTCTGCTCTTGGCCATCTCCATGGACTCACTTTTTCTTAAAAGAGATAAACCAAACCATAAAAAATCATGGACACACAGGCTATGCAACTCAAAGCTGGCATTCTTGTGAGGAAAGGGCAAGCCAAATCCCAACCTTAAAAAAGCCAAGTCTGATGAACTCATCACCCATAATCACCATTTTGATTATGAACCTGCTTCACCACTCCTCTATGACTCTGCAGAGATAACAATCTGATCAAACTCCAGGTATGAGTATTTGAGGTGATATCAGTAGAACTTCGTTGGAGTGAATGTGGGAAACCTCTCCTCACCTTCTTGTACTTCTGGAAGTCCTGGCAGCTATAATCACACCCTACAAAAGCTGCAATATCAGCAATAGTGTTTTGCATACTCAGCTATGCAACAAATTTATTTTTATTTAATACAACTGCTCCTATAGGAACACACCAATTTAGATGCCAATATGTAGCTGAAGTCACTTAATGTTCAGAAATAAATGACATAATAGAATGGTCAGGTAGCAACAAGAGCTTACTAAACCTTCTGACAATGATTTAGTGAACTCTTTGGATATTCAAATTTTTTAAAAATAAATTTGTTTCTGTACTTAATTTTTCTTCTCTTCTTTTCCTTTTTTCTTTCTTCCTGTTCTTTTTTTTTTTTTTTTTTTTTTTTGTTTTTGGGCCACACCCTGTGAGGCTCAGGGGTTACTCCTGGCTATGCGCTCAGAAGTTGCTCCTGGCTTCTTGGGGGACCATATGGGACGCCGGGGGATCGAACCTCGGTCCGTCCTAGGTTAGCGCAGGCAAGGCAGGCACCTTACCTTCAGCGCCACCGCCCGGCCCCTCTTCCTGTTCTTTTTTAAACTAATTTTGTTCCCAGTTATTTGGAAACAAAAATATATGATCAACTATGTCAACTATATAATACAAGCCCTTTGAATAAAATAAATTTAAAAAATTGATATTGATCATTGGAACTGAGAGTCAGCTTAGAGTACTGAGTTTGCTAAAGGGGGAGAGGACCTAGAGATAGTGGTAGAGAAACAATGGCATGCTAGACTGGTGGGTGTGTTGTAGCAATGGTGTATGCCTGAAAGATTGATATTAATGGTACTGGTCACAGTACCATTAACAAAATTTAGGTAGATGTAATAAATAAATACATAGTTTGTACTATCATGAAATATTTTGCAGGGAGACCCAAGAATGAGGAATTGGGGAGACAATTAGTTGGGCATCATTGCTCAGAGTAAACTAATGTATACTAATAAACCAGCACCCTGTCCCCTTTATCAGGGTTCCTAGAAAAGAAGGTGCCTTGTGTCCAGGTGAAGAGAGAAGACAAAAGTAGCTCATCCTCTTCCAGACTTCTTTGTTCCAAGTTGACTGCCTAGTGGTTAGACCTTCTCTGTATGAAAACTTTAAGATCACTCAATTCTGGTACCCTATTTCCTAGTCATGGACCCACAGAAAATTAATCTTCCCTGGGTGACACTGTGGCCACATTCACTATGCTTCTGGGTCCCTGTTCAGGAATGCAGCTGTCAAAAGAAAAACTGATGAAACAGAAGGACAAGGGAGGTACTGAGGTTCACAGGAAACCATTTCCTATTCCTCTGCATTCTTCAGAGGCAGGACAAATATGCAACTTATTAGTATTTGTTGTAGGCAAATAGGGGGAGGGCTCCCTGGACATGTACTTTTGTGAAATAAAACATAAGAGGAGATTCCCTAGTGCTGAAGTAGTTCAAGGGCATGGAGACTACATCCCTTTGAGATATAAATCCAGAGCTCTTTGGAAAAGAGAAAATGAGGCATGACCCAGGGGCAGAAACCCCAGGAACCTCCCAGAAAGGGGTAAAACATTCAGAAAAAAAAGAGAAGCTACAGAAGAATCATGAGATTATGAAAAGACCAATAGTGCAAGGGATAAGGCTATGAAAAGACCATAAAAATATAAGGCTTTCATATGACAATGCCCAGTTTATCTTTGATGTATGCAAAAAATCCAGAAAAGCTCACTTGGAAGAACTATATAAACTTTTATAGCTTCTTCTGAAAGCTATTTGGAGTGTGATCTTCAAGCTTGTGCTCTCCCATGAACATGAATCTCATCTACTTTTCTTTGTTTCTTTGCTTAACTTTTCCACACTGCAGAATTTTATGTTCTTTCTTAAACATACACACTTCTTCCCCTATTTTCTCCTCACATCTTTCTACATGGGTTTCAATAAAAGCTATCCCTTGTCTCACTATTTTGCCTTCTCCCGAATTTTTTTTTTATGTGATGAAAAGGTGACATGCCTACTACATCTGTGCCGAGGCTAGGACTGATTTTCCTTTCCTGCAAAGTGCAATTCCTTACTTCAGCCTGAGTCTGTAGCTTCCCAGGAAATTTGATTCAGGGACCATCTCCCACACCGTACACAACAAGTTGACTCTAGGTGCAGCTTACTGCAGCTTGATGGCTGCCCTGTAGAGCTGGCATGACACAATTGCCTGTGCCATGTATGGACTTGTAGGAAAATGTACCAAGTCTTGATCCAAGCCAGTCATTTCCCATTAGCTGAAGTGGGTAGAACAGTTTATCTCCCTCACTCTCTACTGTATCAAGCCACCAGCAGCATATTGATAAGGAAAAAGAAGTCAAAAGGAAGTTTAATAATATATGCACATGGAAGAGACCCAGAAAAATGAAATAACATCCTATACAAGGATTCAGACACATTCTTAAAAAAAAATTAGCTAGTGTACTGGAAGAAGGCTCAAAGGGTTGGAGCATGTGCTTTGCAGGTGATAACCTCAGGTTTGATCCCCTGAACTACATGGCTCCTCAGAGCAGCACTGGGTACGATGGAAAAACAAACAAACAAAATTCCTGAAAAAATAATAAGCCTAGTACTGGCTGCCTGTCTCCCTTGTACAGCCTGGAACTAGTGATGGATCTGTGTGTGGGGGACACAGCTGCATTGTTTGACTTCTCAGGCACAGTTCTAAAGAGAGCTTAACATCATTCCCACTCTTCAGCTCAGTAAACTGAAAAAAAAAAAAAGGTCAAAAAGGCCAAATAACCGCTCACAACTGGGAGTGCATAGAGACAAACTGTAGCAGGTCAGCCCCTGAAGAGGTTGACTGATGGAGGGATGGAGAATGAGGCCCTTTTCTTCCAGCTCGGAGCACGCGTCTGCCACCCTGTCTAGCCCACGGTTCTGAGGTGAAACGGCGGGTAAACAGCTCGCAGACAATCAGGCTCGTGGAAATATTTGCTTTATTCGGATGGACAAAACTGAAGTCCAAAGACTCAGATTCAGTTCCAGCCAGCAAAAAGCCCTCGCCTTCCACAGACCCTTGCTCTTATAGTCCAGAGTCAGGTCCCACCCAATGGTGGGATCAGATACCAACCAATGGTGGAAGCAGAATCAGGTCCTACCCTAGGGTGGGGGCATAATGCCAGGTCACACCCTAGGGTAGGGCACAGATTAGGGTGAGCAACATAGTAATCCCCCAAAATATTTACATACACAACAACAAACCTCTCCAAAGATTACTCAATGGTGGAACAATGCAGTAAGAGAAGGAAATCACTGTGATAATGACAATGATAGCTGAAATTTATCACTATGGACAAGAACTAGTGTTGAAAGGAGATAAAGTGATATGCATGGTGCCCCTTAATTAACAGTAGAGCTTGGGCTGGCATGGTGGCGCTAGAGGTAAGGTGTCTGCCTTGCCAGTGCTAGCCTAGGACAGACCGTCGTTCGATCCCCCCGCGTCCCATATGGTCCCCCAAGCCAGGAGCGACTTCGGAGCGCATAGCCAGGAGTAACCCCTGAGCGTCACTGGGTGTGACCCAAAAACCAAAAACCAACAAACAAAAAATAACAGTAGTGCAAACCACAGTGTGTAAAAAGGCAAAAAGGAAGAGAGAGAGAGAGAGACAGAGAGAGAGAGACAGAGAGAGAGACAGAGAGAGAGAGAGAGACACAGAGAGAGAGAGAGACAGAGAGAGAGAGAGAGAGAGAGAGAGAGAGAGAGAGAGAGAGAGAGAGAGAGAGAGAGAGAGAGAGAGAGAGAGAGAGAGAAGTAAAAATTTCTGCTCCAGAAGCCGGCAACCGACACTGGGGACATCAATGGTGGGAAATGGGTTCTGAAGAAAGAGGCGTACATTGTTTATGACTGAAACTCAATCACAAACAATTTTGTAACCACAGTGTTTAAATAAAGACATATTAATAGGGGCCGGAGAGATAGCATGGAGGTAAGGCGTTTGCCTTTCATGCAGGAGGTCATCGGTTCGAATCCCGGCGCTCCATATGGTCCCCTGTGCCTGCCAGGAGCAATTTCTGAGCCTGGAGCCAGGAATAACCCCTGAGCACTGCCAGGTGTGACCCAAAAACAAAAAAAAAAAAAAAAAAAAAAAAAAAAAGACATATTAATAAACAAAAAAAACTTGGCTAAGACAAAGGTTGGGAGAGAAGGGAAAAGGCCTGTTAATTTTTGGTCGATTTTTTTGTTCGGGTGTAGTTATTGAAGTTGTTGTCCCTAGTTATACTTTTTTTTTCCTTTTCTTTTCTTTCCTTTCTTTTTGTGCTATGCCATGTTTCTTATCTCAAGACCATGGCGGTTCTTTATTTTTATTTTTATTTATTTACTTACTTTTTTTTTTTGTGGTGCTTATTGTTAATGTCGGAGTCCTCACTGGATATTTGACACTCCTTTATGTACTGGTGGAGTGTTTCACCTTCTTTTTCTCCTTCGTCTCTCAAATCGATGATGAGAGCCTCTAGAAGGATTCCGCCCATTTTCGGCGTATTAGACTTTTACTCCAGTTTATTACTTTTCTCTTCTTCAAACAAAACCACGTAACTTGAACTAGCTAGCCCTGCCTCACAGTTAGAGGGGGAAATAAGGGAGGCACCAAGACCAAACAAGTGCAAGACTACTAAGTAGTAGGCTAGGTACAGAGGGGACCACATATTCTAGCAGCCCTGGGGGTGAGGGAAGAGGATATGGGAGGTAGGACAAAAACGGAGGTGTAGGGAGGACAAATTGGTGATGGGAATCCCCCCTGATTTTATATAAATATGTACCTAAAATATTATTGTCAACAATATGTAAGCCACTATGATCAAAATAAAAATTATATTAAAAAATTAACATAAAAAAAAGAAAATTTAGTTAGGAAGACAAAATAAAACTGAGATATGCAGACCTGATTCTCCTTAAGAAGGGATAAAGAAATAAGGTTTTTCAGTACAGTGGAATTTCCCTTTAGAGAGAAATTAACATGTAAACGTCTTTGCTAAAAAAAACCTCTAACTGGTGTGTGTGTGTGTGTGTGTGTGTGTGTGTGTGTGTGTGTGTGTGTGTGTGTACACACATATATGCATGAGGTGTCAGGCTTTGTTTCCCTACAATAGTCATTTGGAAATGATAATACAAAGCCTTTCTTCCTACTGGCTTCTGGTTATCAGCAGAAGTTGCTATTGTCTTAGGGGTAGAATAATTCCTGTTGACAGAAAATATTCCTGGAAATTTAATATAATCATAGGCATAAAAATTAAGCTTGTGAAATAACTATGGTTTACCCTTAAGATAGCTGGCACTGTCTTTTTCTACTTACAAATTCTTGCTCAATAAACAAGGTTAAGCAGTCATACAAAAATATCCCAGCTACAATAACATATCTAAAAGATAAATATATAAATATGTATATATATAATGACAAATGGTATGTTTTTATTGAAAATTTTTAAAAAATCGAAAGTTTAAAAATAGAACAAAGTGTATTAGTAGTTATAAAATAGCTTATGGGAAGCAGTTTTCTCTATTATATACTCCTTAGTAATAGATAACTATTCAAATTTAATTTGTGAGATTTAAAAAAATTGTATTTTACTTTATTAAAATCATTGTGATTTACAAAGTCCTTCATGGTTGGGTTTCAGATAAACGATGAATTAGGGCCAATCCCAACAGTAATGTTGACCTCTCTCCACTATGTTCCCAGAATGTATCCCATACCACCATCCTTTGCCCCTCAGCCTGCCAGTGTAACAGGCCCATTTCAAGTTTATATTATTAGAGTTTGGGTCTCTTGATTCTATTGTTGCTGACTTTGTTTGTTTTGTTTTTTGACCACACCCAATAGTGCTTAGGGATTACTCCTGGCTCTGTGCTCAGAAATTGCCCCTGGCAGGCTTGGGGAAGCATACGGGATGCTGGGAATCAAATCCGGATTTGTCCCAGGTAGGCCGTGTGCAAGGCAAATGCCCTACCGCTGTGCTATCACCTTAGCCCAGGGGTGGCAAACAAGTTCGACACAAAGAGCCAAAATTTTAAACTGTGAGAATCAGAGAGCCACACCACGCAGTGACCTGCCAAAACAGACAAACACACAAAAGCATCTAATTTTAGCAATAATCTATTAAACATATATAGCATTTTTGATATAGATTTTATATATATATATATTTTGATATAGATTTTGAGTGAGGGTCAAAATCCTGCAGTGATGGTGAGGGTGTGCTGCATCCTTCACACTAAGAACTCACGGCAAGATGTGACCCAACATGTGACACACGGGTCCTGCTCCTTGGCCCGTGCAGTTGTTTCTGAGGGATGGGAGACAGGAAGACGCAGCCTGGGGGCGGGTCTCTGCGCTCGGAGATCTCTACTCAGAGGTCCCTCCTCAGAAGCACAGAACAGAATCCAAACTTGGCAAAGAGCCACAGTATACAAAATGATGATAAGAGGGGCCGGTGAGGTGGCGCTAGAGGTAAGGAATCTGCCTTGCAAGTGCTAGCCAAGGAAGGACCGTGGTTCGATCCCACGGTGTCCCATATGGTCCCTCCAAGCCAGGGGCAATTTCTGAGCTCTTAGCCAGGAGTAACTCTTGGGCATCAAACTGTTGTGGACCCCCTCAAAAAAAAAAAAAAAAAAAGAAAACAAAATGATGATAAGAGGCAAAGACCCGCATTCATTTTGGCCGGGAGCCTCATGCGGCTCGAGAGCCATGTGTTTGCCACCCCTACCCCCTGCCTTAACCCATTTGTTGACTCTGACTTGCTTATTTAGTTGTCCTTTTTTTTTTTTTTAATATCCACCAATGCACCTGAGATCACTTGGTCCCTGGCCTCCATACTTTCATATTTATGTTTCTCCTTCTCCACTCAGTTTCTTTCCTTTTCCTCGATATACTCTGGGGCCAAGGGTGTTCAAGACCACTACCATTTAGACCATTGCATTTCTTCATGCAGTTATTCTAAATATCAGTAATACCACTAATATTCTAAATTTGTGTGAATTTTGACATTTATTTTGTGATCAGGTTCATTGGAAGGCACAGTCTCTACATAGTAAAATTCTTTTATTTAGCATAGAATGTGTGCCACAAGTTTTGGGAAAACATGATGTTGTGTAATTACCATTAGAATCAAAATATAGAACAGCTCTTTCAACGCTACAACTTCCTTCATGTACTTTTATAGTTTATTTCTCCCCTACCTCCAAGCACTGGCAACTACTAGTCTATCTTCTAAACCTATATTTTCTTATTTTCAATAATGCCTCATAAATGGATGATGAATCCAAATTAGGGCACTTGTCATTTAACACTAACATTCTGGAGACAACAACTGATGTCAGAAAAAAATACTAGTATAATTGGATACCTGGGAAAGATCACAGTCTTCAAATCTTGTTTACATGGTTCTAAGCAGAAAATTTTATAGAGAGGAAGGAAGCACATATTTAGGAAGGGTGTGTTGCATACCAGTGGCACCAGAGAATCAATAAATTCCCCTGGACTGAACCCCTTGAGATACATTCCATCTTATTTTCAATCTAGGTCTGGGGTTTGACTCAGGTTCAACCCATCCTTATCACAAGCTTTGGGGTAAGGACAAGGTATGGACAACTATTCCCACCCAGAAGAACTATTAATTTCTTTTTCTTTTTCCTTTTCTTTTTTTTTTTTTTTTTTTTTTTTTGGTTTTTGGGCCACACCCAGCGGTGCTCAGGGGTTACTCCTGGCTGTCTGCTCAGAAATAGCTCCTGGCAGGCATGGGGGACCATATGGGACACCGGGATTCGAACCAACCACCTTTGGTCCTGGATCCGCTGCTTGCAAGGCAAACGCCTCTGTGCTATCTCTCCAGGCCCTATTAATTTCTTTTGATCCAGTTTCAATCATGCTGTTCAAAGTCTCCAAAAAAGGTTTTTCTTTTACGAATTTAAGATTTATTTATGTTGCATGTAACATCACCGACTTTAATTCTATTCTAGAGTATATAACATATGGATATGTCAAATTGATTTACTCATTCACCAGTTGAAAACCATGTAGGCTACCTACCAGTTTGGGGAGAATAAAATGATCTTGTGTGGGGCCGAAGCAGTAGTGCAAGTGGTAGGGTGTCTGCCGTCCGTGCACACGGCTAACCTAGGATGGACAGCAGTTCAATCACCCGGCGTCCCATATGGTCCTCCAAAACAGGAGCGATTTCTGAATGTATAGCCAGGAGTAACTCCTGAGAGTCACCGGATGTGGCCCAAAAAACAAACAAACAAAAAAAGATTTTGTGTGTGTATTTGGAAGGAAAGATTGGACTGTGCCAAAGGGAGTTCAGGGACTACCAGCTCTATACTCTCTGCTGTTCTCAATGGTTTTAGGGGATTATGTAGTGCTGGGAATTAAACCAAAGTCTGCCTCATGCAAGTTTCCCCCTCTGGCACCTATAAGCATTTTGTTTGTTTGTTTGTTTGTTTTGGTTTTGGGGTCGTGCCTGGTGTTGCTCCAGGGTTACTTCCTGACAGGCATGGGGGACCATATGGGATGTGAAAATTCGAACCACAGTTCGTCCTGGATCTGCTGTATGCAAGGCAAAAACCCTACCGCTATGCTATCTCTCTGACCCTCCATAAGGACTTTTGATTAGGTAAAGTGGAATTCCCTGGGGAAAAGGCAAAAGTGGCAACAATGGAGAAAAAGGTGATCTGGACAAAGTTGACCTGGGGTGACATTCATTCAGTTTAAGGAAGGAAAATAATCTTTTTTATTGCACGACTCGTTGGTTCAGAATAGATCCCAGAGCTTGGGGAGATAGAAAATTGAAACATAGGGACCAGAGTGATAGCACAGCAATAAGGCGTTTGCCTTGCAAGCGGCAACACAGGACAGACCCCGGTTCAAATCCTGGAACCATATATGATCTCCTGACCTGCCAGGAGTGATTTCTGAGCACAGAGCCAGGAGTAACCCCTGAGCACTGCTGGGTGTGACCCCAAAACAAAAACAAACAAACAAACAAAAAACAAAAAACTGAAACATATGTTTTACAGGCTGAAAGCCTTGGCATGACGACTATCTGGACATGAGTTGCTCCTAAGTACCAGTGGGTGTGGCCCCAAACCTAAAGAAAATCAAAACAAAAAGCCAGAGTAGACTTTGGTGTGTTCACATTTCTAGCTTATTGATCTCACTAGCAGCTTTTAAAGACAGGATTATTATCAGTGCAGGTATTCTAGCTCTGAAAAAATTAATGGGGGCAAAACCAGTTAATTTCTGTTGATACTTGCTTTGGGTAGCTCTTATCTGTACTTTCAAGTAGGAGAGTTTTAAGGAGTATTTCATTTTATTCTAGAGGCACATCCCTTGAGTAGGCTCACATGCTTCAGGATTAAATCTACTTCAAAGCTCATCCATATCTAATTTAGCTAATATATAGATGGGATCTTGGTCTTAAGACTTTAGAATTGATCCTGGAACTAGTTAACACTTTGGAGGCTTGGGGCCAAGAATGTAGCTTAAAGAGATAAACCACATATTTTGCATTTTTAGTGTCCTAGTTTGAGCTCCCAATAACAAAAGACCCTGTTTAACAAGTAAGCATGCAAAGACTAAGGGCACTGGAGAGTGAATGGATATTTGTTTTATAGGTGAGCAAAGGGACACTTCTAAAAAGTATATCTCCTGGGTGACTTGGCTTGCAGAATGATGTGGGTAACTTGTGTGAAGAGGGGAATGAAGGAGGTAGTAGTCTTGAGAGAAGAGTGCCACTGTCTTCTTGCTCCACTGACCTTGTCCTCTCTGGGAAAGTGCCCAGGAGGGTTAGGACTGGTAAAGTCTGCCCTGAGCTCCTGAGTTAAAAGTTGTTGTTGTTGTTGTTCTTTTTTTTGGTCACACTTGGAGGCAGCACTCAGGGGGGTTACTCCTGGCTCTGTGCTCAGAAGTTGCTTTTGGGGGGCCGGAGAGGTAGCACAGCGGGTTTGCCTTGCAAGCAGCCGATCCAGGACCTAAGGTGGTTGGTTCAAATCCTGGCATCCCATATGGTCCCCAGTGCCTGCCAGGAGCTATTTCGGAGCAGATAGCCAGGAGTAACCCCTGAGCACTGCCGGGTGTGCCCCCCCCCCAAAAAAAAAGAAGTCGCTTTTGGCAGGCTCTGGGGACCATATGGAATGTCGGGATTCGAATCGGGTTCCTTTCTGTGTTGGCCACGTGCAAGGCAAACGCCTTACCGCAGTGCTATTGCTCGGGCCCTCCTGAGTTAAATAAATGTTAACATTCCACCAGTCCCACTGGACGCCACCAAGCTGCGTCTGAGATCCACTTGATCTACACAGCATATTTTGAGGGTTACACTGAGGTGATGTTTTTATAAGTTAAGGTCATTGAGGTTTAGTCTATTTTCTTCCCTAATTTTTATAGTTCTAGATGTGTATTTTGATATGTAATTCATTTAAACTATTTCTTATATGGTGTAAGGTTCATAATTTTTCATACTTCTCTATTGTTTTGAAACCTTTTGTTCTACTGATTATGAACATGTAGATACAGAAGAGAAAATCAAAAAGGTAGAGAAAAATAGTTGGTGATGGGTATTCCCCTGATTCAATGTTAATATGTACCTAAAACACTACTGTGAAAGATATGTAAGCCATTATGGAAAAAAATATGTTTTTAATCAGAAACTGTCTTTGACTTACATGTATTATTATTATTATTATATCAATTATATTATATGTTATGTTATGTCACTATATTATGTTATGTTAGCTTACCTCATTATGTTAATCAATTTTGTCTCTTGAATAAATTCTTACAATAAAAAAAAACTGAATCAAAAAAAAGGCAGGGAAAAGGTAAGAAAAGTTGAAAGTAAAAGTCATGGAAGTAGAAGAAAAAACACCACATTAAACAATGAAAAAGGTACAGAATTTAAAAGATATTACAATTATTTACAATGGAAATAAGTTTTAAAATACTATTGGGAAGCTGGGAAGCTAGATCACTGGTCAACTTCACATGTACTGGGATCTGAGCTCAAATCACAAAACTTTATGGTTCACTGGAAACTACTAGGGTATATCCCAGAAGGATCTTAGGAACAATCTTGGTAGTTCCTTTCCCAACATTATAAAGCTTGCAGAGTTCCACATTGTTTTTCTATTTTAAATTTTAGATCATGCCCATTGGCGCTCAGACATTCAAGTTTACTCCTGGCTCTTTTACTTTTGGCTCTGCACTCAGAAATTACTCCTGACAGGCTCAAGGGACCGTATTGGATGCCGGGGATTGAACCTTCGTCTGCCATGTGCATGCCAAACATCCTACTTAGTCCCTACTCAGTATGTTGTCACTATAGCTCAAGTTCCACATTCATTTGCGGGGGGGGGGGGGGTCACTCCTGGCGGTGCTCAGCTCAGGGGTTACTCCTGGCTCTGCTCAGAAATCACCCCTGGCAGGCTTGGGGGACCATGTGGGATGCCAGGATTCAAACAGCCACCCGTCCTGTGTTAGTTGTGTGCGAGGCAAACATCATTTTTTTTGTTTGTTTGTTTTTGTTTTTGGGCCACACCCGACGATGCTCAGGGGTTACTCCTGGCTGTCAGCCCAGAAATAGCTCCTGGCAGGCACGGGGGACCATATGGGACACTGGGATTCGAACCAACCACCTTAGGTTCTGGATCGGCTGCTTGCAAGGCAAACGCCGCTGTGCTATCTCTCCGGGCCCAAGGCAAACATCTTACCGCTGTGCTATCTCTCCAAGTTCTACATTTTTAAACCCTACCATTGAACTACCTCACCTGGTTGGTCAAGTACTGCTGGAAGTAGCTATTAGGTCCCCTGTACTGGTTGGGAATCTTCTCAGATATTGTTAGGAGAGAGTCATCTCTCCCCTTGCATTCAATAACCCCATATAGAGGATTTGTTAGATTTTCTGTCCTTTATTTTTAAGAGCTGAATTCCTAAAGAAGTTGAGTTATGTGTCTGAGTGGTAAGGATTGCACATGCAAAGAAAGTACTTGATCATTAAGCTACATCTTCAGGCCTGGAGTTCACAAAAAACTTGAAAAAATTTGGAAGTATCATGTAAAAATGTTACACAAGTGATTTTTCAGCATGTATCATAAAATGGTTTTAAAATCATATTGCCTTTTTAAAATTAAAATATGTGATGAAATTGAAATGTTGCTGCAATGTTATGTATAATATCATTAATTTAAGAATAGGACCAGGAACTAGAGTATAGTTCAGTGGAAGAGCATATGTTTCACGTGTTTGAGTCTCTGGTTCAATCCCCTGTACCATCTCCCTTCCCAAATAGCTCAAAGCTTTATAGTCAAAAATTTTAAATCAACCTTTTGAAACACTATGAGCTCATTTTGTGTCAGAATAGAAAGAAAAATATCTATGTACTTTATGTCATTGTGTCATTCATTCTATGTTAGGATAGAAATAATATCTATGAACTTCATGCTACTGTAATATATTTTAAGCTTAATCATAATGATCACTGTTTTATTTTCTATTACACACATAAATATACATTTTCCCCAAATGTATAATGACTTGACTTCTAATGCTAAAAAGAAAATTTCATCTTGATTAGATTATCATTACAGCAAGTAAAAATTCACAATTAATCAAAGAAACATAAATATTTTACATTTTGATGAATGATGATCAAATATAAAATGTAGAAATTAATGAGAAGGCATCTGTTAATATGATGGATGGGGCTCCTTTCCTGATTAGTTCATTTATCTGTACCTAAATTGCTCCTTATGACTAGAAAAAGAAGATTTTCATCATTTCCAGTCCTAGTTTTCATCTTTATAGAAATAAACATTGAGAAAATATGATTGCATAAATATGTAGATGAAAATGGAAGGAGTTTTGTTATAGCAATGCCAAACAAGTCTTCAGATGCCTTCTGAGTTATTTTTGAGAAATCATCTAGTCATCTTTGAAAATTGTTTTTCTATGCACTATCAGCTAGGAACTCAATTGAGACTTCCAATTTTGTTAAGCAAATAATTGGAAATCATCTGACTTGCAAAAAATATTTGTTATCTACTTAGATAGCAAAAAAGCCTTACTAAAATCTGGTGAGGTAACTCAGAGGGATAAAGTTCTTGCTTCTCATTGGGAGAGATCTGGGTTTAATTCCCAGAACTGACCACTGCAGGCGTGAACCCCTGATGTGGCTCAAGAAGCAAAACAAAGGCTTCCTGAAATTACCTTCCTGTTACCAAATTATTTTGTTAAAGCAAACCACCCCACCTCAACTCCTCCCCAAAAGAAATAAAGGGAAAAATAAGATTTTTAAAGCATACTATATGAGCCCAGGGAGCTAGCTCAGTGGTCTGCTTTGCATCAAAATTCCTGAATTTGAGCCCTGACATTGCTACCCCTACCCTAAAGCCAACCATGTAGAAAATTGTACATTTTAGGATTCTCCCATAGGCAATTAATACATTTTTAAATGATTACTACTACAACTACTAATACGATGACGACAATGACTACAACTACTAAGACGACAACTACTACTAAATTTATTTTTGAGCCATATGCAGATTACGTCTGGGTCTGCTGGGGATTTCTGGGACCATTTTGGGTGTTGGGTAGGTCTTGTGCAAGGAAAACACCCTGACTGCTATACTATCTCTCTAGCCCTGTCATCAATAAATTTAGACTTAATTAAATAATTTTATTATTTTAAAAGGTTTGTTTCTTTACACAATACATAAGATAGGTACCTATAATATGGGGTCGAAGCCATAGCGCAATGGTAGGGCATTTGCCTTGCACATGGCTGATTCAGGACAGACCTCAGTTCAATCCCCAGAGTTCCATATGGTCCCCTGAGCCAGGAACAATTTCTGAGCGCAGAGCCAGAAGTAACCCCTGAGCGTCACTGATATGGCCCAAAAACCAAAAAAAAAAAAAAAAAAATTATTACCTATAATAAACATTCATAGTCTATCACAGACAAAAAGTTATTTGTACCTTCTTTAAGTTTACTTAGTTTTAAAAAATGTATTTTATGGTAAAATGGAACATCAGAATCACTTCATCCCTGTATTTTTCACTTTTCTTGGAAAGGGGAATTTTTGCTTTATTCACTCAAAAATGCCACAGGTAAAAATTAATGATAAATTCTCTCTTCCTTTTTTCATGGACCTAGGAGTGACCCCTGATGAAGGTTGAAGAAATATATTTGATACTGGAGCCTTGAAATGTGGTGATTGCTACATAAAGGCCAGTACCTTATTTCCTATATTATCTCCCCACCCAATAATAGGAACTTCTTCTTTTTCGTCTTTTTTGTTTTGTTTTTGTTTTTGGGCTACACCCGGTGATGCTCTGGGGTTACTCCTGGCTGTGTATTCAGAAATAGCTCCTGGCTCAGTGTACCATTGGGGATCCTGGGAATCAAACCCAGGTTGGTCCTGGGTCAGCCGTGTGCAAGGCAAATGCCTTACCACTGTGCTATCGCTTCGGCCCAATAGGAACTTCTTAACATAATTTTATTTTATTTTTTATTTATTTTTTGGAGGTTTTTTTTTTTTTTTTTTTGCTGCACACAGCTCCTGGCTCTGTGCTCAGAAATTGCTCCTGGTGCAGGGACCATATGGGATATCAGGGATCCGTCATCCATCCTGGGTCAGCCATATTCAAGGCAAATGCCCTACTGCTGTGCTACCACTCCGGCCACTTAACATAAGTTTAAAACAATTATATATAATATATAACCATATTATATATTAATATAATCATTAATATATCAATACATTGATATATAAACATTAATATAATATTAATATACTGATGTTACATTTTATAATATGTACTCCTATATATTATATAATATATACAGGACTACAGACTTATATATATATTTCTCTAATTACCAAAGAAAGTCAGTTATTACTTTGTGAAGCAGAAGTCAGGGATCCATTTATTTGGTTATGTCCTGTCCTTTATGATTTATTATTTAATCTATCCTATTGTCCTGTAGAATCTTTCATCTTCTGGATTATGTGATTGTATCCTAATGATGTCATTTAAATTGTGAATGACAGCTGTTTGGTTCTGAACTTATTGGTGAGAAACTTCTTCATATTGTATCTTGTCAGGAGACAGAGTTGTCTAGGATGTATCTCAGTGGTGGATTGTAGTCTTGCATACGTGAGGGCCTGGGTTTGAGCCCCTGCACCACAAAGGAGAAAACCAACCAGATACTGTCAGGCAGGGACCAAGCTATAGCATAGCTGTAGGGCATTTGTCCTGTACACTGCAGACCCAGGACAGACCTAGGTATAGAACTGGCATCCCATATAGTCCCTGGGGGCCTACCAGGAGTGATTTCTGAGTGTAGAACCAGGAACAACTCTGATTGTTGCCGGGTGTGGCTCCAAATAAAAAAAGTAAAGAAAAGAAAAGATAATGTCAGGCAGTGACACTGATAAAAGGACTTCGGTCAATCTCTGGTTTAAGGGGAGGACAACTCCATCCTCTAGTTTGAATTCTTTCCCTTGAAGCTAGCAAGTAGTTAGAGGGGGTGGTATTCTAGAGCTCTGGGATTATTTCATTTGATATCACTGATGACTTCTATGTGAGCCAATCTCATCATTATCTGGGATTTCTTGTTTATTTTGAAAATAAGATGCTAAGAAAAGAAAATTTTATTATGTTTCATTTAATTACAAACTCATTTCTAGACTGAGGTGATAATGTCATCTCTAATGGTGACAAATAAAGATTTAATTCTGTGTTGCTTTTGTTTACTTTTCATTTTGTCATTCTCTCTCTTTCTCTCTCTCACATTTTGATCCCCTCATAAGATTTTCATATATTTGAAACATTTCAGAGTTATTCAGAAGTTAGCTAAATGAATCATCTTTTGATGCTATCTCAGCCTTTAAAGCCTTTTTTGCTTTTTTATTTTTGTACCACACCTAGTGATGTTCAAGGCTTACTCTTGGCATTGGGCTCAGGGATTATTTCTGGTGGTGTTAAAGCATCATCTTTCTTCCTACCATCAAGGCTAAACTGGAAGTGCTCCTTAAAGTGGAGAAGTTCGCCTTAGCAAATTATCTGGAGCCTGGATGCAGGCATCTTGCGTCTCAGCAATCATAGTGGGACGAAGTCCTTTCATGAGAGGAAAACGGGTAACACGAGCGGCTGAATATGAAATATGAAATAATGAAACCACACAGAGTATGTGGGGTCAACACATCTTCTGGCAGAGTGCGACAAGTTTAAATTTTTGAGCAGGGGAATTTATAGGAGTAAAATTTGCCAGAAGTAAAGAATAATTATAATTATGAAACAGTACAGCAGTAACAATACCTAAACTATGGGTGTGACTGTAAACATTCTAAGTTACAAGAGATAAGGTCACAACTCAAGGTAACTCTTTGTAAGCTTACTTCAAATGCAAAATCAGGATTAGGAGGAAGTAGGAAATATCTAGAAACTTGATCTTTCTAGGCTGGACTCTATTGTTTTAGGGGTTAAGTAAAGGGAGGAGCCAAATCTTCCAAAATGAGTTTCCCTATGTCTAAAGGAGGGTCAATAGTCAAGATCTGCATTCTGGTTACGCCCTTGATTACCAGAAACTGCAGCTGCAAGGACATATTTGAAAAAGAGAGAAAAATGGTCTTTGCTTTTAGGGCTGGCTATATCCAGAAAAAGGGGTTCTCAAAGTTTGGTGCTGGAATTTCTGAGCCAAATTATTTGATAGAGGCCATTATTTTGCCTGATATATACAAAGGAGAGATAGTCAAATACTGGCTGAAAATGTAATGCCAGGAATCTCTTAGGAAATTCCTCAACCATCCATGCAGGGGAAAAAGCCATCCACAGTGGGCCTTTTGAGGAACCCCATGGGGGTTAAATTAGTTCTACCCACCAGGAAAATCTGAGAATACATGTGGTGGGCTGAGCCCCCCTAAAATCTTAGGTATGCCCTGGCAGAGCCTCCTTTATCTAATTGGAGCTTTGAACACCTCAAATTTCTCACCATGTATCTTCTTTCTCTGTATAATGATATTTTATTTTATTTTATTTTTGTTTTTTTGGGTCACACCTGGTGTTGCTCAGGGGTTACTCCTGGCTGTCTGCTCAAAAATAGCTCCTGGCATGCACGGGGCACCATATGGGACACCAGGATTCAAACCAACCACCTTTGGTCCTGGATTGGCTACTTGCAAGGCAAACACCACTGTGCTATCTCTCTGGGCCCATGATATTTTATTTTTTAAAAATCTTCTCATATGACTCTTACCAGAAGGATTGTCTGGGCTTTTTAAATAACATGATAACTAGATTTTAGAATAGAAAAATAATAACCTTGCCATTTAAAGTCTGTGCCAGAAACTGCACAATGTCACTTTGGACACATTTTATTAGGCAACATAGGTCAAAAGCCATTCGAAATTTAAAGGAAGGGAAATAACTCTACCTCCTATAGAGTTGTAGGGAGCCAGATTCTCCCTCACAGTCTTGGCATAAGCACAGCCATCTTGTAGCAAACTGCCATTTTCTAACAGGCCTGTCCTTTAGTTGAATTGTGTACGTGCCAACTGGCCATGAGTTGACTCAGATCAAAAGACCCATAAGGTCACACTCTTCTGGCTCAGGAAACTCAGACCTATAGATAGAGCATTTGGTGTGATAATAGGATGTTCCTCAGGAAACTTGTATTAAATTAACAGGCACATGCCAAACCTTTTGAACTGCATGATGACAAAAGCTTGCTTGACAAATGTTTGCATTGTCCCCTCCTCCCTTTGTGTAAAAACTATATAAGTCATGGCATTTCAAAAATAAATCGACGCCATAATCAGAATCCTTGGTGGTCCCCTTTTCCCCACCCATTTCTTTTTCAGGTGCAGACCCTTTCCACGACCACAAATAAACTGAAGCTGCTGGCCGGCACATAGAGTGGAGGAAACTATGTGAGCCATGGTATCAAATTCAGGAACTGTTTATCATGGCATCAGAACTCCATCCAATTCCTCCACTACAGACAACCATTTTGTGGGAGAGACAGGGTTTGGGCAACACCTAGCTAATTTCTGGCTCTTTGTAGGGATCATTCATTCCTATTAGTGTTCAAGAGATCATATGTGATGCGGGAAATTAAAGTTGGATTGACAGCATACAAGGCAAGAGTCTTATGTCTCTGTGAGCCATAAATAACATTTCTAAAAATGTTCTTTCTGATTTTATTGTTATTATGTTCACTTTTTTCAAATACTAGCAATTATATTTGTATATTCTAAGTCCTCTTATTAAAGAAGTTGAGTGATACATCAGCTATGTATACCTTGTTTTTATTTTATTTTATTTTATTTACTACAACGTAGAACTATTATTCTGTTGTACACAGGAGCAAGTTGATTGAATTTCAGTTAATCATATTGTTGTACACAGGAGCAAGTTGATTGAATTTCAGTTCATCATAATCTATATTGCATTTGAAGAATTTTTATCCTAACTCCATACTTAAATATGCTTTATAAAGAATAATTTAAATTATTTATAATTACTTACAATAAAAGTCTTGTGCTCTTAGTAAATAATGGTCTTACAAAATATATTAATAATTATTATTATAAAAAAAGAAAAAATATTTCTGGATTTTCTTTGAGATCTCTGTTGGGAAGGGAAGTTATACTGACAAAGACAAATTAACTGAGGCATCCAATAAAGCAAATTCTATTCATTCTTTTATTTATATAGGAACTTCACCAGGGAAACCAGGATATACAATTTTGATACCTTTTAGATAAAGAAAAAAGTAAGTTGTGATAAATTGGCAAGTCAAAGAGTTTTGGGCTCAAGAAGACAAGGTTAAAGAAGTACCTAAGAAGATTAGGGTTAGTTTATAAATTTTGCTCATTGGCTCCCCATTTCCTGCCTCTTGTGATAAGAATTTCTTTATTCCTCTATGTGCAGGGAGGGTCATTTTCCCATGGAGATTTATGGTTGTTGTAGAGAAGGGGAAGGAGGGAGAGGTTAGAGTGACCTCCTGCTTTTGTTGTTTTTTTCAAGGTTCTCCAGCTTAAGTCTTTCAATATGGCAAGTTGTCATCCTTAGGGTCCCATGCCTTGAGCTCCATTAGGAATAAGTATTTTCTTTCTGATGAAATGGACAACCTATTCTCACTATTATCCTAAGTTCAATGAGAATATGGCAAAAATTCACAAAGAACCAAACAGTTAATTTGTAAAAGCAAGAAGAAACTGTGTGTGCCAATTAAAAAACAATTAGTATAGCAGAATCTTGACAAAAAATAATAAAGTCTAGGAGTCGGAACAATGGCGCTAGAGGTAAGATGTCTGCATGCAAGTGCTAGCCTAGGACGGACTGTGGCTTGATCCCCCAGCGTCCCAAATAGTCCCTCTAGCCAGGAGAGATTTCTGAGAGCATAGCCAGGAGTAATCCCTGAGCGTCACTGGGTGTGGTCCAAAAAACAAAAAAAAATTATAAAAAGAAATAAAGTCTAAACAAATGTGGATTTGTGGATTAAGCTGGTGATGTTGGGTCCCAGGTGAGTTTACAACCAGGTGGCTTAGCATGGGGTGGGACAACAGAGGACAAGTGCATATAGATTCAAACCATCCAGGACCCACTTGGGGTAAGATTATTTGGTTTATTTTAGGTGAAAGTGGGATACTTCAGCCAATCAGTTTATGGCAGTGCTTCTCAATTATTTTTTATCATGCCCCCATAGAAAGAAGAAAACATTTTTGTGCCCCTCCCCCACACGACTGTAAATGGTATCTTTATTAAAAAAAATAAACTTTAACCTGCAAAACAAAAATATATAAAATAATTTGAGCTGATTTGGGGGGGGGGTTCACACCCAGCAGCTCTCAGGGGTTACTCCTGGCCCTAGGCTCAGAAATCACTCCTGGCAGGCTCGGGGGACCATATGGGATGCCTGGATTCGAACCACCGACCTTCTGCATGCAAGGCAAAAGCCTTACCTCCATGCTATCTCTTCGGCCTTGAGATGATTTTTTAGAGATGATGTGTGGATTAATGGCTACAATGAGCACGTTTTGCAATGCATAGCTTTTCAAAACTGGGTTTGAAGCAGGACACAGTAACTCTCAGCTGCAGAGAAATACAGAGACAAACACGGGGCTTAACTTGTTATGACAGTGTGTGCCGAGGTCAAACGAGCCCCCCTTTACGGAGCCTTGCGCCCCCCCTGGGCGGCGCACCCCACTATTTGAGAAGCACTTGGGTAAAGTAGGATGTGAGCTTTGTCTGTTTAGGGGATTAGAGGAAATCTGGGTGTGTGTTCTTTGTAGTTGGCTGCATCTCCCCCTTTTCTTTTTGCAAAATGCAAGATATTGAGATGATCTTGATACGCAGTACTCTCCACATGAAAAACAAACATGGTAAGTAGGACAGGTCCAGAACTAACTGTATTAGCGAGCAGGCCCATTATACCTTGGGGGGAGTTGCACAAACGGTGGAATTATTCCATTTACAAAACAGTCCTATTGTTTGCTCTAAGATATTAACTTGCTCCCATACCCAGTGTAAAGCTTATTGCAAAAATGTCCAATGATTGTTCAACATCAAGATTGACTGCAGCCTGGACTGTCTGTCCATAAGTGGTGTGAGTCTTTCATCCATGTTTTGTTAAAATCATGCGTCTGAACCAAGGTTTGTTTGGAGAGCCATGCCAGCGACAGCAGCATAGGGATGACAGATTTAGTCCCAAAATTGTTGTAATCAGGAGTTGAATGAATTTGGATTGCAGGGAGCAACAGAGTAGGCATGTCATGACCTCTATCATGAGTCTTTTCAGGTTGATTGGCAGTCATACATGTGACCTAGCTTTTAGTAAGGTAATACCGTGATAAGAACCTTGATTTGAAAGGGAAGAGTTAAAACAGGTAATCAAGGCACAATCATGACAAAACTTTTTAGAAGAAAATGAAAAGGAACAGTGACTTGGGCACACACATAGTGATGTTCACGTAGAAAGAGGAATTAAAATTCAAGTGAGAGAGTGATTAGAGATAGATTAGCAAGACCCCAATTAAGAACCTTGAACAGAACAACTTATATTCCTAGAGAAAAACACATTTCGTGCCTTAAGAAGGTGTGGCTGATAGTACATTGCATTCCAGCTGAAAGTTTTATTATCCCTCTATGGACTCACCAAAACCATGTCCTTGAAATGAAGCTTTAGAGTAAAAGTGGCTGTTATTTTGTATAGGAGCAGTAAAAACTGGGATAAAAACTTTTAACCTAGATTAGATTAGAACAGGGTAGACTTTCTCAAGAAGCATTTGGTTATATCTTTCAACTTCAGGCTTTAGGCCAGTCTTTTAGTTTGCCTAATCATAGATGGTTCTTCTTCTAAATCTTGGGGACGGTAAAGGATCCCTTTCCCCCATTTTCTTCTAGTTAGTGGCTATAGCTTTAAGACATTGGACTTGAGGGGCTGGAGAGATAGCACAGCAGTAGGGTGTTTGCCTTGCAAGTGGCTGACCCAGGACCAACATTGATTCGAATCCGAGCATCCCATATGGTCCTCCATGCCAGCCAGGAGCGATTTCTGAGCACAGAGCCAGGAGTAACCCCTGAGGACTGCAGGGTGTGGCCCCCAAAGCAAAACAAACAAACAAAAACAAAAAAACCCACAAAAAACCAAACAACCCTCCCCCCAAAAAAACAACAAACATCAGACTTGAGCTCTTGGGCTCTCCCATATCCCATGTCATTGCCAGGGTGGAACAAAACCTGCCCCAATTCCATAAAAGTCCCTTATTGAGACCTCACATTTTGGACTGTTAGAATGTTGTTAAATATAAAGCATAGCTAATAACTTACTTATTTGGTTTGTTTTGAGAGGTAAATGAAAACTTGGCACACAAAATCTTTAGCACAGTATCTGAGGAACCCTAAGCATTCATTAGATGGTAGACAATAGCAATATCATTGTAGATTCTTGTTATTCTTTAATTTATGATATTTATGATAATTAAGATCAGGCTGTTTTGTAACAACTTTATATATTTTCACTCTTCAAATTCAGTATCAGGAACTTTTTATTATAGAATAAGATTGTGCTTCCTGCCATATTTAGGTTAAAATTAAATCATTAATACACAAGAATTGTGTATACATATACAATGATTAGGGCATTTGTTTTTGCATGTGAGATTTTTGGGTTTGATCTCTGGCATCACATATAGTTCTCTTAGCCTACTAGGAGGAAATTTTTTTTGGTTTTATTTGTTTGTATTGGCCACATCCAGTGGCAGTCAGGGTTTATTCCTACCTTTGCTGCCATAGATCAATCCTGGCAGGGCTTGGAGGATCATTGAGGTATTAGGGATTGAACTGGGGTCAACATACATACAAAGAAAGTGCTTAACCCCTGCACAATTCCTCCTATCCCATTATCCACATTTTATTTGTTTATTTATTCATTTATTTATTTTAATCTTTTTTTTTTTTTTTTTTTTTTTGGTTTTTGGGCCACACCCTGTGACGCTCAGGGGTTACTCCTGGCTATGCGCTCAGAAGTTGCTCCTGGCTTCTTGGGGGACCATATGGGACGCCGGGGGATCGAACCGCGGTCCGTCCTAGGCTAGCGCAGGCAAGGCAGGCACCTTACCTCCAGCGCCACCGCCCGGCCCCCTTATTTTAATCTTTATTTAAGCACCATGACTACAAACATGATTGTAGTTAGGTTTCATTCATAAAAAGAACACTCCCCCTTCATCAGTGCAACTTTCCCACCACCAATGTTCCCCATCTCCCTCCTTCCTTACCCCTACCTATATTCAAGATAGGCATTCTACTTTTCTCACTCATTAACTTTGTCATCATAGTTATTAGTGTGATTATTTCTCTAACTGCACTTACCACTCTTTGTGGTGAGCTTCATATTGTGAGCCGGTCCTTCCAGCTCTCATCTCTATTGTCTCTGAACATTATTATAATAATGTTTCTTATTTTTCTTAAAATCCATAGATGAGGGGCCAGATCTGCCTTGCCCACACTACCCTAGGACAGACCGCGGTTTGATCCCCCAGCATCCCATATGGTTCCCCAAGCCAGAGTGATTTCTGAGTGCATAGCCAGAAGTAACCCCTAAGCATCACTGGGTGTGCCCCCCAAAACAAAACAAAACAAAACAAAAGGAAAACCCATAGATGAGTGAGACTATTCTGTGTCTATCTCTCTCTCTGACTTATTTCACTCAGAGTAATTGTTTCCATGTCCATTCATGTATAGGAAAGTTTCATAACTTCATCTCTCCTTACTGCTGCATAATATTCCATTCTGTATATGTACCACAGTTTCTTTAGCCATTCATCTGTTAAAGGGCATCTTAATTGTTTCCAGAATCTGGCTATTGTAAATAGTGCTGCAATGAATATAGGTGTGAGGAAGGCATTTTTGTATTGTGTTTTGTGTTCCTAGGGCATATCCCTAGGAGTGGTATAACTGGATCATATGGGAGCTCCATTTCCAGTTCTTTGAGGAGTCTCCATATTCTTTTCATAAGGACAAAAGGCATTCCCACCAGCAGTGAATGAGAGTTCCTTTCTCTTTACATCCCTGCCAGCACAGATTGTTCTTGTTCTTTGTGATGTGTGCTAATTTCTGTGGTTTGAGATGATACCTCATTGTTGTTTTGATTTGCATCTTCAAGATGATTAGTGATGTGGAGCATTTTTTCCTATGCCTTTTGGCTATTTGTTTTTCTTCTTTGAGGAAGTTTGTTCATTTCTTCTTCCCATTTTCTGATTGGGTTAGATAATTTTTTCTTGTTAAGTTCTGTCAGTACCTTGTATATCTTAGATATTAGCCCTTTATCTGATGGGTTTTGGGTGAATAATTTCTCTGATTCTGTGGGTGGCCTTTGTATCCTAGGCATTATTTCCTTGGAGGTGTAGCCATTATCCATGTATTGAATCACATATATTTGATTATATTCTACTTATCATACTGGTAAAGCCAGTTCTAGAACCCAATTCTCTTCATTCTTCTTTCTAATGTTACTCACTTAAACTTCACTATCCTTCAGAATAAAATATCCAGACAAAAAGATGTAGGCTTTACCATAAGTGCAGGGCATTTAAAAAAGACCTAAAAGAGGAAAGGTCTTTGAAAAAACCTAAAGAGAAAAATGTAGGATATATTATTTGTCTTCCCTATTTAATCTGTAATGTTGTTATCACAATATTTTCCTTAAACAGAATTATGACCACTTCCCTGTTATAAAATTTTTGATGATTGGATTGCTGGAGAAGGACAGTTCCCTGGGAAGAATCCAAGACCCTCCACATCTCAATCTTTTAAAATTTCTGGAATGTCTCTTATCTTCCTGTTGTTATAATGTGATATTCAGAGATTATAGACTTGGTTGACATTGTGTGTGTGTGTGTGTGTGTGTGTGTGTGTGTTTCAGTGTGTGCCTATGCATACATGTGTTCAGCACACTTAGCCATGCTCATGAGTTTCTCTTGACTCTACCCTCAAGAATCATTCCTGGTGGTAGGGGAGCATAGAGGATGCTGGGTTAGTTGTGTGTAAGGCTTTATTATTGCTTCAGCTTCACACAAATGGATTGGTGAGTATAGATTGCACTGGTTGCAGAACAGGGGATCATGACAACTGTTGGTGGATGAGGAGGGGCTGGGTTTCATGCAGTTGTGGTTTCATGCAGTTAAGGAGGGCACTCTATCACTAAACCACATTTCAGACTTTCCAGTCTCAATTTTGAGATAAATTTATTTTATTTATTTATTTATTTATTTTTTGGTTTTTGGGTCACACCCGGCAGCGCTCAGGGGTTACTCCTGGCTCTATGCTCAGAAATCACTCCTGGCAGGCAGGGGTGACCATATGGGATGCCAGGATTTGAACCACCATGCAAAGCAAACGCCCTACCTTCATGCTATCTCTCTGGCCCTGAGATAAATTTCTACTTAGGAACTGATGCACTGGTCTTGAGAATTCTGGATTTCATGAGAAAAATATTTTTTTTTTTTTTTGGTTTTTGGGTCACACCTGGCAGTGCTCAGGGGTTATTCCTGGCTCCAGGCTCAGAAATTGCTCCTGGCAGGCACAGGGGACCATATGGGGCGCCGGGATTCGAACCGATGACCTCCTGCATGAAAGGCAAACGCCTTACCTTCATGCTATCTCTCCGGCCCCCGAGAAAAATATTTTGTTTCCAAAATTATGAGGATGAAGTCAGACATTTAATATGTTTCTGATGTTCAGTCATTGCCTCCCATTTCTGTCCATCCTCTTCAATTTTAGCTTAGGCTCGCTTGATGCATAACTGAATAAAAAACAGGATGAACATCTAGCTCAGCATCTGACCTATATATGAAATATATCTCCAAGTTTAGATATACCTTGTTCATCTTACTAAATCTGGAGAGTTTTAATTAGTTTTCCTTTAGATATTTTTTCGTTTTTTATTAATATATTTATTTAAACACTTTGATTACAAATATGATTGTAGTTGGGTTTCAGTCATGTAAAGAACACCCCCCTTCACCAGTGCAACATTCCCATCACCAATGTCGCAAATCTCCCTCCTCCCCACCCCAGCCCCGCCTGTACTCGAGACAAACTTTCTACTTCCCTCATTCATTCATATTGCTATGATAGTTCTCAATGTAGTTATTTCTCTAATTGCACACATCACTCTTTGTGGTGAGCTTCCTGTCTTGAGCTGGACCTTCCAATCCTCCTCTCTTTTGTCTCTTAGAATTATTGTAAATAGATATTCTTCTATTGTCAATAAAAGGAACACTTCTATTAATATAGAGGAAAATGATAGGGATCCAAGAGTCAGATATATGTTTGTTGTATTAATTTTTTCATAATTTACTCTTCTAGTTTTCTTTTATTCTTTTTTGTTTGTTTTTGGGCCACACCTGGCAGTGCTCAGGGGTTACTCATGGCTGTCTGCTCAGAAATAGCTCCTGGCAAGCACGGGGGACCATATGGGACACCGGGATTCGAACCAACCACCTTTGGTCCTGGATGGGCTGCTTGCAAGGCAAACGCCGCTGTACTAGCTGTACTATCTCTCCGGGCCCAGTTTTCTCTTATTCATTAGCACACACTTAACTGATAGGAAAGTGTGTCAACCAGGGGCCAGAGAGATAGCATGGAGGTAGGGCGTTGGCTTTGCAGGCAGAAGGATGGTGGTTCGAATCCTGGCATCCCATATGGTCCCCAGAGCCTGCCAGAAGTGATTTCTGAGCGTTGAGCCAGGAGTAACCCCTGAGTGCTGCCGGGTGTGACCCAGAAACAAAAAAAAAAAAAAAAGAAAAGTGTGTCAACCAGAGTAGACCTTGATAGACCATAGTGTGCAGGAGTAAGGAAGTGATTCTATACCGTTGTTAATTTGTTACATCAAGGTTACTCCCCTTACATGGAACAAAAGGAAGGATCACAGCTGGACCAAATAATTTGTGCTGAACAAGAAAATACTAGCCAATTGACTTATTATTTCACCGGGTGATCCAAGCCAAGAAACTTAGTTAAATGACTGGATTTTGGGGGCCAGAGTGGTGGCACAAGTGGTAGGGTGTTTGCCTTACATGTGCTAACCTAGGACAGACTGCAGTTCGATCCCATATAGTCCCCAAGCCAGGAACAATTTCTGAGCACATAGCCAGGAGTAAACCCTGAACGTCACTGGACGTGCCCCCCCCAAAAAAAAAGGATTGGATTTCTGTTGAGGACATAGCATAAATGAGTTCATTTTGGCAGAAATGAGAGTACTTTATTTATTTTTGTTTTGTTTTGTTTTTTTGGGCTCCACCCAGTGACACTCAGGGGTTACTCCTGGCTATGCGCTCAGAAATCACTCCTGGCTTGGGGGACCATATGGGACGCCGGGGATCAAACCGTGGTCCATCCTAGGCTAGTTCCCACAAGGCAGATACCTTATAGCTTGCACCACCACTCCAGCTCCAGAAATCAGAGTACTTTTATTAGGTACTGGAGTAAATTATAATTTAAAGTTTCTAAACTATGCACCTGAATATCTTTGCTCTCCGGTGACACTGACTCATGGAACAACAATTTTTCTGGAAAGCTTCCCCATCTCTTCCATGGAAATCCTAACAACCTTACAAATCCTATTAAAATACAATCAGTCTCACGATCATTCATTGATAATGATGATCGCTCTCTACTATTTGCAATTAGCCATAGACAATTCTGTTTTCTTCTAGTCCTCTGAGACCTACACAATAGCATGGTTTCCTGATTTTAGCTGTGTTTTCCGTGTGTATGTGCACACTTGCATGCACACATATGGAGGATTCTGGTTATATCCTGAGGGGCTCAAGACTTCCTCCTGTCTGTCCTCTTCATAGGTTGCTCCCAAAAGTGCTTGGAGATTGAGTGAGCCACATGTCAGGCACACACCCTACCCCTTGTATCATCTCTCTGTCTCCTCAGTTCTGTGCCCACCTGCTGCACTAGCTCCTTGAGGGCAAGGATGATATCTTTTTCATCCCTGTTCCTGCAAGGATGTTTTTTTTCTGTGCAACCCAAAGGCAACAATGGTTGTTGTGAAGAGGCTATTTGGAGAGGCTGTAAGAAGAAGCTGTACATGCAGCTCATGTTACTCTGTCTGCTTTTAACAAGGATCTAAGAAAAGTGTTTACACAAAGCATTATTGAGTGTGTGCCAAGGCTGCTTATTGGCTGACCTGCTGGAGCATGAAAGTCAGTTTTATCCAGATATAGGCTATAATCTATGTATGCTACAATCCCAGCTATGGAACAATAAATCTTCAGGATATCTACAACAGCTGGGGGCAGCCTGGCCTCCATAAAACTCTCTCCAAAAGCTCACTAATTCTGAGAACAGAGATCTGGATGCATGCAGAAGACTAGGAGACATAAAACAGCAGCATTTTGCAAAGGTGGTGGGATTGGCTTCTTTCCCCTCTGCTCTTACGTAACTTTTGCATCTGTAAGATTGTGTTTGCAATCTCCTCTTGTTCAGGGAGCTAGGATACTTCTTAGTGATTGCGAGAGTGACTGGTTAATTCTCAAGCATTAGATAGTCAGTATTTGGTACTACTGTTTACATATCCTTTATCATTCCCACATGATTTAAGCTCCTTAACTATTCATATATAAATTGGCACACCATAAGATAACAAACTAGTGGGAGAAAAGAAAGGAGAACAGCAACTTTATCAGTGCTTGCAAGGAAAACAGAACCAGAAGAGATTTACTATAGGAATTGGGGTTGGGAGATAGTACAAAAGATAAGGTGCTTGTCTTACTTGGGGCCCACCAGATTCAATCCACAGCACCGCATATGCCTCTCCCGAGCAGTGCCAGGGGTAATTCCCAAACACAAAGCCAAGAGTAAGCCTTGAGAACATCTGGATGTAAAATAAGTAAACTAGTCAGAAGAGAGAGAAAGGGCATGTATTTAGTGGAAGTTGAAGAAACAGAGCATGTGAATCAATAAAACAAAATCAACCTTTAGATTCTAATGGCAGAAATGGTAGTGGTCAGAGAGGGTGGGGTGATTAGGGGTGTGTGCAACAGGTGGATGGGTCATTTAGACATTGGTGACTAGTAATTAGCCTTTTATAATTCACAGTGAGTTATATTCAGTTGAGGATGTGTGACAATGTGTATCTGAATCTTATACAGTATTGTAAACTAATATTACCTCAATTAAAGAATCCTTTCTTCTCTTCTTGGTCTTGATACTCACTGGAGATTTAGTTCGTAGTAGTGGTACTGGCAGTATGCTTGTACTGTCATGATAAGGCTGTATAATTAGAATTTTGTGGATCCAAGTCAAACACTCACATATGCAAGACAAATACACTACATTGAGTTCTACTCTAGTCCTATAGGCTTCATTCATCTGTTAAAAATCCTATTCTCGTCCCCTAATGATAATAAATACAATACATTAAGAGGGGTCTTTTATGTGATGACACTTTTTTTTTCCTTTTTTCCATTTAGTTTTATTTATTTATTTTATTGTGGCCAAAGTGAATTACAAATCTTACTCAGTGATATTAAGGTACACAGTGACAATAAATGAGGGCCTTTCCACCACCAGTGTTGTCCTCCCTTCATCCCTGTTCCCAAGCATGTATCCCTTATCTCCCTCCTTTATCCCTCAGAATGCTAGTGTAACTGAAAGCATATATGTTAACACTAATGTAAACATTTTTTTTTTGCAGTTCCAGATATTTTTACTAGTGGTTTCTTACAGGTTTAGAGTCAAAGGAGCACTGTAAAAATAATGTTAGAGTGGCAATTATCATTTGCATGGGCCCTCCAATGTATGGGGGTCATGGAAAGGAAAAACTTTGGCCTAAGTACAAGGAGACCCTACCCCTGAAGTTTCCTGACATATGACCATTTCTAGGCTCCAGGCAAACTAGTTTGTCCAATCCTGGTCATTGTCTGTAGTGCCCATACAGTTACATTTTTCACAGTCTCTGTTGTTGGTATGACACTTTGTTTTGTTTTTTTGTTTTTGGGCCACACCCGGCATTGCTCAGGGGTTACTCCTGGCTGTCTGCTCAGAAATAGCTCCTGGCAGGCACGGGGGGACCATATGGGACACCAGGATTCGAACCAACCACCTTTGGTCCTGGATCGGCTGCTTGCAAGGCAAACGCCGCTGTGCTATCTCTCCAGGCCCGACACTTTTTTTATCTAGTAAAATTACCTCATTTTCTTCAGATTTGTAGACCTCTGCCCTCCCATTATAAACTATGATCTGTATTTCTGGATTGAGTGTTAGGATGATTATGTTATTGAGCTGATAATTATCCTGGGGTGGTTTATAAAATAAAATGCATTATGAACAATGTTTTCTCTGCTGTCTGTCTAGAATTCACTATGCAATTATCCACGGAAGTCAACTGAAAATGAGAGCAGGATTGTGCATATCACAACTCTTGAGAATATTCTGAATACATGTGACACCATAATTATCTCAGGCTTTCATTTTTTTTTTTAGAAAACCTTTTGACTCCTTTATTTGTGCTGTGGACTCTTAAGGACAGTTCCAAGTGTTTCAACTGGGCCAGAGTGTCAGAACCACAACTATGTACCACTGGCAGCTCTAGCCTATGAGAGACTGCCAAAGAGAGGGAAAATCTAGGGAGATAGAGTTCAAGTTTATGTCCTGACTGCACCAGCCTACACTGAGATCCACTTTTATGGTCATATTTAGATTACATGTTCTTTAGGATGATGACTGCTTTCTTTTTTTTTTTGGTTTTTGGGCCACACCCAGCGGTGCTCAGGGGTTACTCCTGGCTGTCTGCTCAGAAATAGCTCCTGGCAGGCATGGGGGACCATATGGGACACCGGGATTTGAACCAACCACCTTTGGTCCTGGATTGGCTGCTTGCAAGGCAAACTGCGCTGTGCTATCTCTCCGGGCCCTGATGACTGCTTTCTTACAGCTCTTCTATTACATGTTTCATCAGACCTTGGAAATTAAATTTTTTTCTTTTCTTGTACCTATTTTAATGTCAAAAATGGCCAATATTATTTTTTTGCCCACTTGAAATTTCCCAGAAAAATATCATAGTAGTTATAACATGAATAGCAATAGTTTATACTCTATGCTTAACCTTTCATTGAGCTATTTTCAAGTTAATCATATTGAATACAAATAAATTGCATGGTAATCTCATTAAATTTTATCTCCTTGGAACGTGCTCAATTGGTCAATGAGCAAGCTATGAAGTGGATATTTATATATTTATTTACCTTCCTTTCCCTTTATTCGGTATTGCTATAACTGGAGGACATACACTTGGCTATCATGCTCATACATGTGGTTGTGCTGTTTTCCAGGGGTTATAATTTGGTAGTAGTAATCACATTGGGTGTCACTCATTTTCTCTGTAATGACATACCTTATCTTGTGTACATTTTGGTTGCCAAGGTCCCATTGCTTAGTTGATGATGTGTGCTGGATTGTGGTGCTTTGGATCTCAAATAGCAATGTTGCTGGGACCACATTAGTCATATGAGGATGATGCTGAAGTTCAAACTCAAGACTTCATGATGTCAAGGCAGGTGCTTTGCCATTGTCAACTATCCTTGGTCCCTACTTATAGTTACTTTTATTCATAACATTATATATATATATATATATATATTAGATATGTGAAAACAAAGGTAGGCATAGATATGAGACAACTTGCATAATTTATTCAAAAATCTTTTAAATATCTAAAATATTCTTGCCACTTAGAAAGAACATGGAAGTAATTTAGAATAGAATGAAATATTTAATGATGTTAGATACAATCAAGTTAGAATTAGCAAACTTGGTGGAAGTTACCAACATAACTGATTTGGTAATGACAAAGTTATAAAAGTGAAGTAAGCAGGGAATCAGAGTGATACAGAAGCAGGCAGGCAGAAAGATGGGGAAGACACCCTTCCTCTGGCAATGAATTATTGGGACATAATAAAAGTTCTTGGAATGTAATAAAACCAAGAAATGAAATTTGAAGAAATTATTGAAGCAGGTAGATAGGGATGGGCCACCTTTCCCCAAAGTAATGAGTTCTTGGAATGTAATAACAGTTCTGGGGTATAATAAAACTAAGAGATAGAATTTAAAGAAGTTACACTAGCTCTAAGACTGTCAGAACCCACCTAGTGGACATAGGAACTAAGACCCAATAAGAAATCTAGCGGATGCCACTGCAGGTCCAGAGAAGAGTGGACCCCTATGGGAAATACAAGAGAGAGAAGCTTCAGCAGAAACAAAGACCGGGAAAAGAATGTCATCAGAAAAGACTATCAACTGCTTCCAACTCTCCCCTTTGGCAACCAACCTAGCAGTAGGACTCTTGCCTAGGTAGGAAGCCCCACATGGAACAGGTGGAGGAAAATCCTATATAAGCCATCTTGGAGCAAAAAAAGCAAGCACATGTGTTGCTTGGGTAAATGTTGCCCAAGTATATGTTGCCCACATCTTCCCTCTTGAGATTTGTGCTCATACTTTGATGCTGGGATGTGTACTAGGGCTCTCTGCTTTGAACAAGAATGCATTCTCCTGAGCACATTACTCTCTCTCTCTCATTCTCCTTCTCTCAGAATTTCTAAATAAAACCTGTTTAGAAAACCTGAAATTCTTTTCTAAGAGAAAGGCCTGAATAAGGTCTAGGACTGACTTTTTCTTTGCTGCAAAGAGTAATTTCTTGCTTTAGCCCTGAATCCACTGCTCCCACAGAAATTGGGTGGTAGGGGATTAACTCCTGTGCTCAGCAGAACAAGTGGGTGTCAGGTGCAGTTTCACACTATCTGTAGGGTTGGTGGGATGGGAGTTCCATGTCATGTAGGGACTCAGCATAGGCTTTATGAGTCCTAGATTTTCCTGACATTCCTGGGGTGGCAAATGTGATAAATTTCTTTCTTGAGGATACTGCCTCCCCCTCACTTCACATAGTCATTTGAATAACATTCATTTAAGAATGAATCTATTTTTACTTAGCATAGGAAAAGATCAAAATGTCATTCAAGGTGGAGATAATTATTTTCAGAGATATTCACCACTTTGCATCTCCTGTTTTAATGAAATGGTTGGTTCATATATAATCTGAGGTACTGGTCTAGTCCATAAAATTTTAAATTATATTATATATATTATAATATATATATTATATAGATATATATATATAATATAAATATATTATATAGAAATAATAAAGTAAATTAATCCTTAACAGTTAATATTTTGGGTTTTGGTTTGGAAACTATGCACAGGCAGTATTTTAATGACTTATTTGGAATTTTTTATTGGTCTTGGCCAATTGGTCTAGGGATTACATTTTGAAATATGTAGTCAAGTATTTTACTAATATATTTAATATAACATTCATCAGGGAAGGTTTTTCAAAAGTCTTTAGAAAAATTGTTTATATTTGGGCCCGGTGAGGTGGCGCTAGAGGTAAGGTGTCTGCCTTGCAAGCTCTAGAGTTCAATCCCCCGGCATCCCATATGGTCCCCCCAAGCCAGGGGCAATTTCTAAGCGCTTAGTCAGGAGTAATCCCTGAGCATCAATCGGGTGTGGCCCCCAAAAAACAAAAAAAAATAAAGAAAAATTGTTTATATTTTAAACATGACCTCCAAATCCTTCTGGTACTTCCTATACCCTGAATTTAGAAGGAAATAAGCTTATATATTTCTAACAAGTACACATTGAAATTATTTTAGGGTTCTTATTTGCTCTTTCTTTTTTTTTCTTTTTTGGTTTTTGGGTCACACCGGCTGTGCTCAGAGGTTACTCCTGGCTGTCTGCTCAGAAATAGCTCCTGGCAGGCACGGGGGACAATATGGGACACCGGGATTCGAACCAACCACCTTTGGTCCTGGAGCGGCTGCTTGCAAAGCAAACGCCACTGTGCTATCTCTCCGGGCTCTTATTTACTCTTTCTTATTTGTGATTTATAGTCCTGTCTTCCCACGTAGAATGCACTTTCCCACCCGAAAAATCAAATTATTATTCTTAGAAATTGGGGACAGGAAGGTTCTTGAGGTTGGAGTCCTCTTGGGTGAAACAGAAAAGAATTTCACCTGGGTAAGTGTTTGGGAAAACCTAGGATTAATGAGAATCTGCAATGAATACTTACTTGGTAGAATGCAAATCTCATGTCTCATTGCTCCAAAAGGATGTTGTCAAACTGTATCTGGTTTCCACTTGTTATGCCCCATAGGAAAAATGATTCCTGCCACCTGATTTCTTGGTAGCCAAGGAACTCAGGCTAGAGTGAGGAATTACTCTTTCAGGAAAAGAAAGCCAGTTTTAAATTTGCTGGGTCTGGTTTCCCAATCCAATTTAAGATGCAATCAAGCAAAGAGCAATTTATTGAATGCCACAAACCAACATGCTGGGGTCAACCAAGTGCAGTTGATGACCCCTACCCAATTTACTTTTATACCCAGTTTAGAGTTTTTTCGAATGGAGATTGTGGAGATTTGTTACACATTACATCATTACTTTTAGGGCGCTAGGTGATTGGTAAGACCTAATAAGGACTTTATGACTGTTGAAAGCAGGATGTAAACAGAATATTGGCCTGGGGGTAGGGAATGCAATGTTGCAACCAGGATGTAAATAGGAAGTTGGCCTGGAGGCATTATGGCAAGCTTGTAGCACCTGTGATATTCCAGAAACTTGCTGCATCATTTACCTTAAGAGGCCTTCTGCATCAAGCCCGCCTTTCAAATTCTTCCAGCTATGTCTGTTTTATTCACAGAAAGGAATTTCAGGAGGAGATAGATAGAGAAACAAAACACTATTTGGGAAATAAGGGGAGAAAAGAAAAGCAACATACTTAAGAGAAAACATGGGCTTCTCAGAGTGGAAAGAGCAAAGCAAGAATAGGGGCAAAAATCCCATAAAGTTTAAAAATAAACATCACAGATAGTGGTGTAGGCAAAAGTGACCACAGGGTAAGAAAATATATAACTCAGGGAGATATTCTGGAAAAGGCATGTCCTTTCCTCTGCCAAATTAGCTTAGTTTTCCCAAACTTCCCATAAAGTTCATTGCTAGGATTGTTGCCGAAGGGGGAAAGTCTGGAGCTGTTAATGGTCTTCTTTTGACATTATTATTTTTTTGCCACACCCAGAAATGTTCAGGGGGCAGCTCCTGGCTCTGCATTCAGGAATTACTCATGGAGGTACCCAGGGGATCATATGGGATGTCAGAGACTGAACCTAGGTCAGCTGCAAGCAAGACATGTGTGCTCTCTGTTAGTACTATCACTCCAACCCCTTATTTTGATATTCTTAGCAGACCTTTGTTTCAGCAATGGAATTCCTTCTCCCATAGAATCTATCTATCCTCTGGGATTTTTCATCTCAATAACTTTTCCTGTATTCAGATGGTTTCTGCATTTCAAAGTCCTTTATTAAGCTTTTGGCTGCATTAGTTTACAAATAGAGTTTTTCCAGATTTGCATTTCAAGGGCTTTATGCTTTACCAAGGCTTCCTATGTTTCTACCTGCAACAACAATTTAGCTGTTTCTCCAAGCACTGAGTTTATTAAATGGAGAAGACAACACAGTGAAGGACTAGGAACAGTCAAGGGTGAGGAACACAGACTGTCCTGAGGAAACAGATGTGTTGGTTTTCATCCCTTCTGTAAGGAAGTTCATATATGGTTTCATTTTTAGAGAAAGCAGAAAGCAGAGGGCTTGACTGAGAGAGGCAAGTGGCCAGAATCAGTAAAAACTGAGGAAAGGAACAGAAGGATAGGAAAGCTTAAAGCATTTTCTTAAGTGGGATGCCCAGAAAAAGTAAAAGACCTTTCCCTGTAACATCGTGTGTGTGTATATATATATATATATATATATATATATATATATATATATATGAAACCTGACACCAACAACAGCACAGTGACTGTGTGTGTGTGGGCTTTTATTGACACCATAGACAATGACTTGGGTTGGACAACCTAATATGCCTGGAGCCTAGAAATGGTCTTATGCCGGAGAACTTCAGGGATAAGGTCTCCTTGTATTTAGGCCAAGGCTTTTCCTTTCCATGTTCCTCATATTTTGCTGTGCCTATGCAAACAATTGCCACTCCAACACTATTTTTGCTGTACTTCTTTAACTCATATCGTTAAAAAAAAAAAAAAAGAAGAAAAGCTTATTAAATCTTCTGCTAGGCCATAAATGAGTTAATTGGTGATTCAATGATTTTCAAAAATATACTTGCTACTGAACCTTAAATATATATATATATATATATATATATATATATATATATATATATATATATATATATATATATATATATATATATATATATATATATATATATATATATATATATAAGATTGGGTAAGCACTTTGCATTAGGTTTAACACCTACAAGGAGGGTACATCAAAGGAGTTGGGGCAAGAGAAGGATATTTGAGCCAATTTTCTTGTGAATATCCTGGGTTTATTCTCAGTCTTTGGCGATATCCTTTTTCTAACCCACCTTACCTATGTGGGGCAATGGGTTCTGAGCAAGGACGAACACCATTTTGTAAAAGCAAACATGTTAGGCTTCTCTTTCTCAAGCCTAAATTTCCCTGCCCTAAGCTACCAGTAGCTTATCTGGAAAGGACATGGAAAAGCAATAGAAAGGTAGCCTAGACAGCAGCCAATCATTTAAAAGGTTATCAGAAGCTAACATCTGCTATATGTGGCTTCTGTCCTACAGCGCCAGTGGGATTTCAGTGAATCTACTTTAGGAAGAGTGGGTTGCACGGTGGCAAAATATGAAATATGAAATAATGAAACTACACACAAGTATGTGGGGTCAACACATCTTCTGGCAGGAGTGCAACAAGTTTAATCTTTAAACAGGAGGCTTTATAAGGGGCAAAGCCAGTCATAGGTATAGAGAAGAATGTTTAGAATCTCAAAGCAAAGTTTAACAGTAGACAATACTTAAGCTATGTGGGTGTGAGCTGTAAGAATTCTGAGTTACAAAGGAGAAGGTCACAAATTAGGGCAGCTTTTAACAACTAACTTCAAATGCAAAATAAGGGATTATTAAGAAGTAGAAAAATTCTAGGAACATGGTCTTCACTGAGCTGGGCTCTATTGTTTTAGAGGTTAAGTAAAGGAAGGAGTCAAATCCCCTAAGGTATAACTTCCATTTTCTGAGAAGTGTCAATAGCCCAAGATCTGTATTCTGGCTATGCCCTTGATTACCAGAAACTGAAACTGCAAGGACATATTTGAAAAAGAGAAAAAATATTGTCTTTGCTTTTAGGTGCTAAATATTAACCAGAAAAAGGGTTCTCTTAGTTATCTTTGGTGCTGGAATTTCTGAGCCAAATTATTTGATAGAGGCCATAATTTTGCCTGAGATTTTACAAAGGAGAGATAGCCAAATAATGACAGAAAATGTAATACCAAGCATGGATTTATCTCTTTGGGAATTTCTCAACTATCCACGCAGGGGAAAAGGCATCCACAGCGGGCCTTTTGAGGAACCTTGTGGGGTTATTTTAGTTCTCCATACCAGGGAAATCTAGGGATACATCTGGTATGCTGAGTTTCCCTAAAATGGAGATGTTTATGCATGTTGTAACATATATTCCCTCATCTCTCCCTGTATAAATTTACTTGTGACTTCGAACTTGGGCAGGATCATCTCCTCTGGGAGATGGCCCTGACCGACCAGTATGGGGCTTGTATCTCCACATGGAGATTTCTCCAATCTTGCTGGGTTTATGCAAAGGAACAAGCCAAGTTTTTTTTTTTTTTTTCAGTTATCTGGCAAGGTTCAATGTGAAGTCAGAGAGAAAAACTATTTTTTCTTTAGCTGATTAAATTAAATGCATTCTAGCGGGCTTGACTTAAAGCCCACTCCTCTTGGGTAACACATTGGAAAGTATACTTATTGGTTAAATAGACAAGTCATAAGGAACTGAAAGCTGTACATGCAATCACTAGACTGGCTAAAATAGTGGGAACCAAAACTTTACCAGGGAAATCTTATGCTGAATAGAATAGTAGAAGTTAACTCAGATGTATGTTTTATGTGCTGTTACTGAACCTAATTGGAGTCCTGGTCTCCTTTCCAGGCCACACTTGAAATTCTAGAGAGCATATCCTGAGGAGGACTAGCAGTGTGACATCACACAAATGCCAAAAATTTCAGGAAACAGGTATAATGCTATGATGCTTTTGTTTCTGTTGCTTAACTTCTGTGTCATCATTCCAGAGACTGCCAGAAGCGATTTCTGAGCATAGAGCCAGGAAATCTTGTGTAGAACACTCAGAAACCCCAAACAAATTGCATAATCAAAGATTAGGGGAGGTATCTCTGGGGTAACAGTTTGACCCGCAAAACCGTCCATCCACAATCTGGGTAATTGTCCAAGTATAGTCCACAAGAAAACTGGGTGTTCATTCTTGCTGGAGGTCCTGTAGTCAGTGCACTCAGCAGGAGCATCAGGACACTCTGCATTCTGTCTTGGTCCTGGGAGCTGAGTCAGCCAAATCTGCAGGGGATCCTTTTCATGTAGGCTGTGACTCTCCACTGCAAGGAATAAGAAGGTTCCTGCATCTTCAATCCTGCAACTTAAACAGCTGTTGGGGTAGAGATAATAAAATAAGGTACTAAAATCCAGTTTCCTGGAGAGACAGGCTGTGAGACCATTGCCTTTACTGCACTGAGTCAGACAGAAATGCCTCCCACACCTGGTATTAATTCTTTTACCCTTAATATTAGCTGAGGAAGCCACAATATTTGTTCATTTTCCCGCAAAAGATCAAGCCATCCTTTACTAATCCTCCTAGCACTTGGCCTGCATCTCAGTGGCTTTCCTGGCTCCTGATATGGGTCCTTTGTGTCAGAGATCTCCATACCTTCTGACTGGTTTAAGTTTCAGAACCACTTCTACTGTTACAGTTCTCAGGTTCTTGTCCTCGGGCAGTCAAGATTAAAAGCAGAGGATAAAGGCCATTTCAGTAGGGACTTAATTTTAAGAAAGAAAGGAAAGGGTATGCAACAGCATTGACAGCTGATGTCTGTTTATCCTCAGGTTCTTCAATATTTTTAAGAATAAAAATATTGAGGGGCTGGAGAGATAGCACAGCAGTAGGGCGCTTGCCTTATAAGCGGCTGACCCAGGACCGCAGGTTGTCTACATCCCGGCATCCCATATGGTCCCCTGTGCTTGCCAGGAGCAATTTCCAAGCATAGAGCCAGGAGTAATCCCTGAGTACCACCGAGTGTGGCCCAAAAACCAAAAACAAAAAAATTGAGTAGTAAAAATATTTAGGCTAATAGTTGGAATAGTTGATTGGGAAGCAGGAGTGAAAGGAAAAGGTGTTAAGGGAAAATTTATGAAAATAGATATTAGATGATTATAATATCTTAGATAGGTGATCAGATATAGATGCCTGTTAAGCCTTTCTCCACCCCCACCTTGATCTTCTTGCTCTGGAATTTCACCTTGAAACATCTGGTAACCATTATTCAATGCCCCTCCTAAGAGGAACTTGACATATATGGGCGAAAGAATGGACTTCTGCTCTCTCCTCCTAAGGTTCCTGCCTTATTTGAAAAAGGACAAACTCACCATCTGATTTGACATTGTGTTTGAACCTATACTAGGGATTGGTGCATTCTTTTTTTTTGGGGTGGGGGTGTCCACAACCTGCACCGCTCAGAGGTTACTCCTGGCTCTACGCTCAGAAATCGCTCCTGGCAGACTCAAAGGACCATATGGGATGTTGGGATTTGAACCACAGCCCTTCTGCATGCAAGGCAAATGCCCCAAATCCCTGCTATCTCTCCAGCCACCCAAAGGAATTGGTGCATTCTACAAGTCCTACTTTCCATATCGACCCTCCTCCTAAGGTTCCTTAAACCTATAAAAGACACTTCACCAAGTTGCCTGGGGCTTCCATTTCAGTCTGCATGGCTGTTCCCACGCCCCAGCTAGCTGGAATCAATAAACCTGTGTGCTGATTGCATTTTCTGAAGATTCGTGGTCTTTATTTGAGTCAGTGGGCTTTCATGGACCCTTAACAAAGGAACTCCACAAGTGGGGAAGAACTTGGTGTAGGCCAGCTAACTTAAAGTTAAGGGGATTTTATATAGTCCCTTTTAAAGGTCTGCATTTTGTATGGATTGGCAAAAATGTTTACCGGTGGTATGGCAAGTTTGTGTCTTTTGGGTTATTACCTTTTAGGGTTCCAGAGTAGAAGGGCGAGACTACACTACTGGAATAAAGTTTAACACTTTAATCCATCTGCCAACAGGATTCCACAGCCTGGCTAGCCAGGGGCCATCCCCTAAAGGAGATTAACCCTGCCCCAGATCATGATGAAGATTATATAGGGAAGGGATATAGGGAGGTTCCAGCTTTCTGATGATTCTTAAAATAATAGGCTACCTGGAATGGCCAGGTAGATTGGAGCGGGGTCTATGGAAATAAGCTTGTGAAGCCCCAGTATGTGGTTCACACCATGTGGTCCTTACAAAATGGTGTTTCTTCCTGCTGACAATCTAAGAAGCCTGCCATGTGGTTTTTACAAAATGACATCCTCATAATTAAGGTCATAATTAATGCTCATAATTAAAGTCCCAACATTCCCTCCTTTTCTTATGGACCTGAATCAAATCTTTGACTCTCCTTGAGGTTCTTTATCCTTGTCCCTACTTGTGGGCACAGACTGGGACTGAGCACTCATTAACTTTGTCATAATAGTTGTCAGTGTAATTTATCTAACTGCATTCACCACTCTTTGTGGTGAGCTTCATATTGTGAGTCGGTCCTTCCAGCCCTCATCTCTATTGCCTCTGGGCGTTATTACAATAACATCTTTTATTAAAAAAAAAAAAAACAACCTATAGATGAGTGAGACTATTCTGTGTCTCTCTCTCCTCCTGACTTATCTGACTAATTTCACTCAGCATAATAGTTTCCATGACCATCAATGTATAGAAAAATTTCATGACTTCATCTCTACAGACAGGAAGATCTTAAGGGGCTGGAGAGATAGCACAGTGGGTAAGATGCTTGCCGTGAATGTGGCTGACTAGAGTTTGATATCCAGAACCTCACATGGTCCCCTGAGTTCCTCCAGGAATGATTCCTGAGTTCAGAGTTAGGAATAATCCCTAGTTGATGGTAATCTGCATGTGTGACCTCCCCAAACAAAACAAACAAACAAAAAAACAGGATCTTGGAATAAATTTGCACTATCCTAAGAATATTTGTCTGGCAAAAGAGAGAGCTCAGAAGAAATATTGGGAATAAGGTACTTGTCTTGCATGCATCTAATCCTAATTTGATTCGGTACCACTTATGGTCCCCAGAGCACTGATAGGAGTGATCTTTGAGCACACAAGGAGGAGTACACTCTCAGCACTGCCAGTTTTAGCCCCCCCCCACAACAAAACAAAAAGACAGAAGAGAGGCAGTGACCTAATTCCAGTTAAAAAAAATTGAGCCTTCCAGGAAAAGATTGCTTATAACCCATCCATTTACTCAATTATTCCATCCTTTAATATGGTAAAATAGTGTTAGGGTCCAAAGTCAAAGGATAAGACCACACAATTAGAATCAGCCACAAACCCTATACTGACTGATCAGGGCCATCTCCCAGAGGAGACAACCCCACCCAAGGTCATACGCCAGTTTATATAGGGAGGGGATATAAAGAAGTTCTACATTCTGATGATCTTTAAAATGATTGATTGTTGTCTAGGTTACCTTTCTACTGCTTCTTCGTTTCCTTTCCAGATAGGCTACCTGGTATGGTAAATAGCTTGGGGCCTTGTTTCTCAAGTTGGGCTTGAGAAAGAGAACTCTAACATGTGGTTTACAACATATGGTCCTTATGGTGTCCCTCCTTCTTCAGAACCTAGGCCCCACATGTACTTTGAGTTTTCTCTACTCTGGAGATGCCTATGTTCTCTCTTAGGCAGGTATCTTAACTTACCTCACCTTACCTCTCTTTACTAACCAATAAACTTGTTATATACTTTACTGTTCTTCTATTTTTTTTCATTTTTTAAAAAAATATGGAACGCTTCACGAATTTGCGTGTCATCCTTGCGCAGGGGCCATGCTAATCTTCTCTGTATCGTCCCAATTTTAGTATATGTGCTGCCAAAGCGAGCACTACTGTTCTTCTTTTAAAATTCTTTTCTAGGAGAGAAAAGCAATTGATCAGAAAGCCTAAATAAGGTCCAAGACTGACTTTCCTTTCCTGTAAAGAGCAATTCCTCATTCCAGCATGAGAGCAGAGCTCCCCAAGAAGTCAGTTAGTGGGGATCAACTCCCACAATACAGAACAAGTAGACTTCAGGTGCAACTTGATGGCTGTCTTGTGGGACTGGCGGGACATCAGCAGACTCACCAACTCTAGATTTCTCCAGCCAGTTCTCTGGGTGGCAGATATTGATAGAGAAAGCAACAGGTTTTCTTCTGGGGTCTACCACCTCTCTCACTTCTTTAGCATGAGTCATCCAATAATACTTTTCTGCTAGAGATCAGAAACATTGGAGCTTTTTCATCACTAGCTGCTTGTTGCCTCTTTTGGCATTCAGGCACTTTTAGCTGGACCTAGGGGACCTAGGGGTCCACTTTTGTGTCCCTTTCACAGGGCTAAAAATACATGCTTATTTTACTACTTTAAAGACAAAGAACATTTTCACTATTGCAGAAGAAATAATCCTCTTTGAGGGCAGTTAATGGCATACAAGTGTAAGATGACAAGAAGAAATTGAATTTAAATCTCATTTTGTTTCTGTTTTCTACCAAAAAATGTTTGCTTATTTAAAATGGTAGGAGAAAATTGAAACTGAAGATGGTTAAGGAGATGAAAAGAGAGAATCTATTTTTATCTAAAATGAGTTTTAAAATTTCTTTCTTAATATATTCTGAACTCTTAAAAACTTGCAAATTAAATTGACAGGTAGATCTAAGATGGAAAAATATTTAAGCCATGACAATAAGAAAGAGAATGTTCTATATATTATTCCTTAGCAACATCATGTCATTCAACAAGATTTGAGAAGTTTATTAAAAAAATTTTTTTTTGGGGGGGTACACCTGGTGACTCTCAGGCTATGCACCTGGTGACTCCTGGCTATGCATTCAGAAATCACTTTGGCTAGGGAGACCATATGGGACACTGGGGATCTAATCAGATTCATTCTGGATCTGCTGTGTGCAAGGCAAATGCCCTACCACTGTGCTCTCACTCTGGCCCCTATTTAAAAAGTTTGTATTAAGCAAAAAAATGTTTAATTTTATCATGTTCATCATTTATACCAAACATGAGAATCCTAACAACATATCAATCTAATCTAATCTAATGCTTTCATTAACTAACTTGGTGTCATTGAGGAGAATTTAAGGCTTATAACCTTCACCTTTATTTCAATAAACAACCTCTTACGTCCTTATTAATAATTGAGAATTATATTATTTTTAATGCTGATACATTTGACCAGATTAGAAATTGATCAATCAAACAATTATGCCTAGAATTTACAAATTAGTGGTAGGTATCTACCTAGAGACTATATAATAAGCCAAGTTCTTTCTCTTTTACATTTTTTACTTTATGTAAAGAAAATATATCACACAGAATACATTTGTTTCCAGATAAGTGAGAACAAAGTTATTTTAAAAAAGGAAGAAAAGAAGTAAAAAAGAAAGTAGCAAGCACATTTGTGAAAAATTTTATCTCCAATGAAGTCATTAATACAATGGCAGAAGGTTTAGTAATGTTTTATTGTTAGTTGTCCATTCTGTTAAATTGGTGTGCAAGGATGGCAGACATTGGACGTGTGTGTATTAAATAGGGATGGCAGCATCAAATAAATAAAGTTGTACAGAAATTCAAGGCATTATTACTGATATTGTGGCTTTGAGGGGCATATTTTTAGCTCCCAGGATTTCTGGCAGAAGGAAGATAGAGGGAGAGAGTGCTTGCACTCCAAAACGCACTGGAGATATGGCATACCTGAAGTATGGTCATATTGGTGTCCCTGAAGGGAATTGGATAAGGTAGTGAGACAGAGTCATCAGGAAAATGGTGATTCTGGGTAATGGATCTAGCAAGCATGGCTTTGACTGGGTGGGATTTAGCCCTCCTTCTCCCTCAATATCCAGTTTTTTTGTTGCATGGGCATATATCCATGATCTTTCAAAACTTAGGTTTACATATTTTTCAAGAAAAGAGTGAATCTATGGAGTTGGCCTGGTTTAAACATGGCAACTGTGTTTGTGAGCATGTTCTCCTGGTTTTATAACAATGTTTTTAAATATATATATATATATATATATATATCAATTTTTGGTAGGAAAGTATGATGGGATTATCTAGGACTTGAATGGTAACATCTAGTTGAATCTAGATTTTTTGTTTTTGTTTGTTTTTGTTTTTTTGGGGTCACACTCAGCAGCGCTCAGGGGGTATGGGATGCTGGGATTCGAACCACTGACCCTCTGCATGAAAGGCAAATGCCCTTCTTCCATGCTATCTCTCCTGCCCCTTGAATCTAGATTTTATGTCACTGGAGAAAAGGCTCATGGATATAATGATTGTTATTGTCTCTATAGATAGGCTGTTCTAGATTCTTGGTGTCATTGTTGGAGCAAACATAGAGTCAGTTTATCTAGGCTTCTTCAGTACTGTGTTTCATGCCTCTCTGTGTCCCAGCAGAAGACCAGGGTTTTAGACGTATTGGGTCTTTTGTAGTATTGTTCTTGTAGACTAATTAAGCTCTCTGTACTACTCTGAATCTGAAGATAGGGGTGTAATTGCTTATAGGGGCTTGGCAACAACTAATATAAAAGAACTGAAACTGTCCTACCCACTGGTGCCTGATTAGGATCTGGGCTGATATGGCTGGTACTTTGCATTTGTTGCTACAGATTGAGTGAATAGCATTACAGAACCACTTCCCAGTACATCAGTGATGGAATAGAGATTGGAACTGTTCATAGAGGTCTGTAAAACTTCTACTTTTTTGAAGGTCCCTTTGTATATTTTTTGGTTAATGCTTTCTGGTCAGTCTATGATCCAAATATCTTTAGAACTTGGTATGAGGTATACTGAGGATTAAAAGAGCAAATCAAGTGTAGAATCCATGCCATGCATATGGGAGGTCCTGAGTTTGATTTCTGGCACAATTGCCCACACTCAGCACCTCTGATATTGGCCTTAGTGACCCCCAAGCATCATTGGTTATGGTTCCCACAGCTAACCAAAGTTATAATGTAATACAATAAGATATAGTAAAGTACAATACAGCACAACACAACACAATACAATGCAACTGCAACACAATACAATGCAATGCAACACACAACAGTGAAATTGCTCAGGGCAGCAGAGCAGATTGCCTCTAAATATACCTCTAGGTACATTGTTTATTTTTGGTCAGAAGGCAAGATTGAGCAGCATCACAATCAATAAACAAAATTATTTGTTTATTTCTATATAATGATCAAATCTGGAAATAAAGATAACATATCCTTAATATGGCAATATTATCCAAAGACAATAGAGATGACAGTCAGGAGGAGTAGCCAATGGTAGGAAGTTTGCCATAAATAGTGGAAGAAGTGCAATTAGGGTAGAGAAGGGAGAACTATGACAATGAGAATTGGAAGTGATCTCTCTGTACAATAACTGGGTATTAAAAGGAGATAAAATTATATGCATAATACCACTACAGTAACAATATTGCAAAATACAGTGTCTAAAAGAGAAAACAGAAATAGAGAGAAAGAGAGAGAAGAAAAATATCTGCCACAGAGAAAAGAAGAGGGAAGGGCAGGAGGGAAACTGGGAGCATCTGTTACAACTTAGGTTACACTGGGTGCAACTGTTTTCACCCCTTATAGTGAGGAGAAGTGATCAAATCAAGCAGAAGAGGGAAAACACAAAGCTTCGACTATTTTTTTATACCATAAAGAAGTCAGCAACAAGGGAAATAGTGGTTTAGAGTAAACAGGTGTTCATTCAACCTTTCACTACAAAGGCCTATAATAATGTGCAGAATATGATAGGAAGCCAGCGACTCCTGCTGCAATGATTACTATGTTTCAATGCCTTAATTTTATCAGGTATAAAGTAACCCTTCAGCTTCTTTGTTCACAGTGATTCCTGGAAAAATAGGGCAGACACTTTATTTTGCAACTCAGTGATATAGTTAGAATTATGACAATGACACTTCCTTTTGTTTATATCTTATATTTGAGTCCAAAGCATAAGGCCATTGAGACCACGGAAACAGACAACTGTTCACAGCAGACTTATGTTACAGATCCCACTTATTGAACATGTTTTTGCAAATTACTATTCCATTTTCTTTTTGTTTTTTTCCTACTTTTTCCTCCCTTCTCTGTTGTTTTTGTTGTTGTTCTCTTCTTCTTCTTCTTCTTCTTCTTCTTCTTCTTCTTCTTCTTCTTCTTCTTCTTCTTCTTCTTCTTCTTCTTCTTCTTCTTCTTCTTCTTCTTCTTCTTCTTCTTCTTCTACCTCCTCCTCCTCCTCCTCTTCTATTCAACCTATGTTACATGCTGTCAGTTTCATTTTAGGAAAGGGATCATGATACACAAGACAAGGGGTATGATACTACATAGGGAAGACACCTCTTTTTTTTTTTTTTTTGGTTTTTGGGCCACACCGTTTGACGCTCAGGGGTTACTCCTGGCTATGCGCTCAGAAATCGCCCCTGGCTTGGGGGGACGCTCAGGGGTTACTCCTGGCTATGCGCTTAGAAATCGCCCCTGGCTTGGGGGGACCATATGGGACTCCGGGGGATCGAACCGTGGTCCGTCCTACGCTAGCGCTTGCAAGGCAGACACCTTACCTCTAGCGCCACCTTCCCGGCCCAGGAAGACACCTCTTACAGTCCTCATCACCACCTTGTGTAGCACTACAGACATGAAAACTGTGCTTATCCTAAAATGCTTCAGCCACTATCTAACTGTGAAAGCTTCATTTAGCAAAGTTTACCCCTGTCATTGATGAAGTGCCTAGAAATGGAAAAACTTCCCAACCCCGAGGCATCGGCCCAATTTTTTCTTCTTCTTTTTTCTTTTTTTATCTTTTTCTTTTACACACACACACACACACACACACACACACACACACACACACACACACACACACACACACACACAGTATATTTACCCTCAGCTCTTAACTCAATAGGTACCGAGTCCAACCTCCTGCCCCAATAAGCCACCACCCAGCTCCCAAAGTGAAAGAACACCCTCTCGACCCCAAATCTTGTGCCCTGGAAAAAAGCTACAACTCTACTCCTGCTGACTCATTTTATGTGGCCCTTCTCATCCCCTCCAAATGTGGACTGATACATGCTACCAGATTCAGTTCCAGAAGGACCCCCAGTTCAAGGGCACTAACTGATCCCTTACTGCTGCAAACCACTTTTCAAACTCAAGACTATGGTGTGGGATGAAAATGTGCTCTGGACCTTCCCCACTCAAGAATATCTCAAAAGACTTAATGGGGATATCTATATTTTCTTTGTATGTTTAATACCTTAATTGTTATACCTATTGGTGTGTTTATATTCAAAAGAATAGGTAGACTCCTCCATCATTTTTAATTATCAATTTTAATCATTTTTAAATGTTAATATATATATTTGTTAATTTTACTTGTTTTGGTTCTGCTTGGCATAAAATTCTAGAAGAAATAAAGTCCTGCTTGGGATAAAAAACTCAGGTCAAAAACAGGACATAGGGAACCAGAGTGATGGCACAAGAGGTAAGGCATCTGCCTTGCCCACACTAGCCTAGAATGGACTGCAGTTTGATCCTCCGACGTCCCATATGATCCCCCCAAGCCAGGAGCAATTTCTGAGCACATAGCCAGGAGTAACCCAAGGAGTGATTTCTGAGCACATAGCTAGGAGTAACCCCTGAGTATCATCAGGTGTGCCCCCCCAAAACAAACAAACAAACAAAAACACCCAACAGAAGACACAGAGACTGTATAGCCTGTCATTCTTACCCTCCCCCACAAAATGCACCAACAATGTACTATGGTTCTGTTCCCTTTTGCATAGGCACACCAAAAAAAGGGAAATCTTATGTATTTTATTAGGGATAAGAGCCCTTACATTTTATAAGACAGGGGCACATCCTACCCTGAACATGTGTCATGAGGACCCAACTCCACATAACTGTCCAACCCCGAAGCCCAGGTCCCAAAAGAAAATCCGTCACAACTCCCTGCAATAGCACCAGGAGCCAAACTCCCCCTGGGGAATCCCTAATCTGGTACCAACTTGGGACAGGTTGATACAACAACCTGACAATGAGGAAACAACAAAAACTTGATCCAAGAGCAGGTTGCCCTATCTCATCACGATAAGATGAAATCAGAAGACACACCATCCTTTGACCTGCACAAAAATCAAGATCACTATTTACAGAAGATGGACTTTGACAACAACGACTGGGCAGAACTTTTCCTAGGACCAATAAAAAAGATCCTAGCCTAGGCTCTGGTCTAGAATTTGTACAAAAACAAGACCTCTAATTCCAGAGTTCTGACTTTGACAAGAGTGACTGAGCAGAACTTCTTTTTTTGTTTGGTTGTTTTTTGGGCCACACCCGGCGGTGCTCAGGGGTTACTCCTGGCTGTCTGCTCAGAAATAGCTCCTGGCAGGCACAGGGGACCATATGGGACACCGGGATTCGAACCAAACACCTGAGGTCCTGGATTGGCTGCTTGTAAGGCAAATGCCGCTGTGCTATCTCTCTGGGCCCTGAGCAGAACTTCTTAAACCATAAGGGAAGACTCTATCCTAGGCTTCGACCTAGGATCTGTGCAAAAAACCAAGATCACCAATTACAGAAGACTAATTACAACAAATGTGATGGAACAGATCTTCTAGAACCATATGAAAGACTCTATCCTAGAGTTTGTCCTATGACCAGTTGAAATACCAATATCTCTAGCTATAGAGGACTGATTTTATCATACACAACTGAACAGAAAATTTCCTGGCACCATCAAAAGACTATGGGGTTCGATAATGAGTGTGAACAGAGCCTGTAGTTTTTCCCATGATAGTATGCTTTAAGGATGGAGAAAATCTGTATCTCTTAGGCTAAGGGAATTCCCTTTCTAATTTCGCCAAAATTTATTGTGCCTATACAAAACAGAAAAACAAACAAACAAACAAAAACCCACAAAGCCTTGCCTCACCAATCCTTTATTTTTCTTTTTTCTTTTCTTTTCTTTTCTTTTTTTTTTTTTTTTGGTTTTTGGGTCACACCCGGCATCGCTCAGGGGTTACTCCTGGCTCTATGCTCAGAAATCGCTCCTTTGCAGGCTTGGGGGACCATATGGGAGCTGGGATTGAAAACCGATGATCTTTTGTATGAAAGGCAAACGCCTTACCCTCCATGCTATCTCTCTGGCCCCGTTTTTTTCTTTTTTCTTTCTTTTCTTTCTTGTGGTTGTTGTTTTGGGATGATTTTTGTTGTTGTTGCTGCTGTTGTGTTTTTTGTCGTTGCTTGTATTTTTTTCTTTTTTTTCCCTTCCTTCTTTTGAATTGATATTTAGAGCTTTTAGATGAATTCCTCCCAATTTTTGCTTTTTTCTTTTCTTTTTTTTCTAACAGAACAACAGAACTTGAATCCTCTTTCTCTCCCTCATAAATTGCGGGGGGAAATGGATGGTACCAGGAGCCACCAGTCAAATGAATAAACATTGAGTGTAAATAAAAAATGAACAGACTTTGGGCTGGAGCTGTGGCACAGCCGTAAGGTGTCTGCCTTGCCCACGCTAGCCTAAGACAGACCTTGGTTTGATCCCCCGGCATCCCATATGGTCCCCCAAGTAAGAATTTTTGAGCACATAGCCAGGAGTAACCCCTGAGTGTCACCAGGTGTGCCCCCCTTCCAAAAAATAGATCAGATTTAAGCACTAAACCCAAAGTCAACGACACCAGAACTGACCTGTTACACTAGCAGTCTAGAAGGAGATCTGTTATACAAGCAGTACATAGAGCAAAGGAGGGAGGTATGGGGTGCATGCTGGGAACAGGTGTGGAGGGAGGACAATACTGGTGGTGGGAATGGCCCTAATTCATTGTCACTATGTACCTTAAATATTACTGTGAATGACTTGTAATTCACTTTGATCACAATAATAATTATTTAAAAAGAAAACTATTTTACCCTAAACAAAGCATGCTCTTGTTCCTCCTTTTACCTTCCCCCTCACTTTACTAGTCTCTAAGCTAGTCTCCTAGATGGGACTATCTCAAGAGATAAACCTTTTGTCTGCCACTCTCCTCTTGCTTGTTTAATAAAAAGTGTGATTTTTGGTGGGCTTCCCTCTCTTGCTACACATATTTCACTTTCTCAAGCATGTCCTAGATTATTTCCTGTGGTGACCCCTGCTCCAGACCTGTATTTTCCCAGGATTAGATTACAAGTGTGGAAACTTAGAATGGCGGGAAATGTGTACTGGGGAAGGGTATTGGGAACTGTGTGAAAGAAACTCAATCACGAACAACTGTTTATTTCACAGTGATTCAATTTTAAAACTTATCTTTTAGGGCTGAAGAGATAGCACAATGGTAGGGCATTTGCCTTGCAAGCAGCTGACCCAGGACTGATGTAGGGTTGAATCCCGGCATCCCATATGGTCCCCGTGCCTGCCAGGAGTGAATTCTGAGCACAGAGCCAGTAATAATCCCTGAGCGCCTCCGGGTGTGGCCCCAAAACCAATATATATATATAAAGGGTAATCTTTCCTATAAAAGTATCAAAAAATGGAATGAATAAAATTTAAAAAATTAATAAAAATCTTCCAGAACTTCAGGGAGATGATATCAAAAGTAGAAAGGAGGCATGCATGGTCAGTGGTAGAGCACATACCTGGCACATGTGATACCCAGGGTTTGATTCATGGCACTGCCCTTCTTCACCAAGTACAATACTAATATCCCAAAGACTGGGATCCTCCTAAACACTACAATGACAAAATGTGTTTAAGGACATTTTAAAATGGTATTTAAACAAAGACATATGTCTTGCTCACAACTTGAAATAATATGATAACAGCTTTCCTTAATTTTCCCATTCAATGCACATTGGATATATTTATTATCAGATGATAAATTTTGCCACCATGTAAAAGCATTTAAAATAGCTAAGGTGGAACAGAGAAGTAACTCAGGTGGTAAAAGATATGTGTTGCAGGTGTATAGCCCTGGATTGATATCCAGCATTTCATATGCATATCAGAAACACCACAGGGTATGGACTCCACAACAACTTTAAGTGGTAATGGGACAGGAGTGAGAAACTCAGGGATGACTGAACTGAAAAAGTACATGCCTTGCAAGCTTGAGATCACGCATGGTTATAATCCTTAATGCTGCCCACCTATACCAGCCATGGTTTCCATGGCTCTGATGACTGGGATCCTGGCACTACAGCAAAATGTGCAGTCTTAGGCACACAAATAGGTATGTGAGTACCACAATCAGAAATGTGATCCTTGGCAGGAAGTGTATAAGCACTGTGACTAAAGAGTATGCAGTCCGTGGTGAGTACCAGGCCGCAGCTGTGAATGTTGCAACCCAGATGTATTGCCGCTGGCATGTACCACAACTGCATGTATGAGCATCACAGCCAAAAGTGTATGTAGCTCTGATCATCACAAAGGCAACCCAGGAAAGGGGAAGAAAGAGTAAGGTAAATAACAAGTAAGGCCGTTTGAAGAGTAAGTTAGTAAGTCTTATGCTTATAATAAATCTATGGTCATTATGATAGTGTTATTATTTTAATGGTAGAGAATTTTAATGAATAGTAAGAGAATAGGTAACCCTGAAACAGTCTCCTGCACTTGATTTATGACAAAGCGAACACCACAGAACTGGGCTGTTTAATAAATAATTCTAGATCAATTTGATATCTATAAAAATGAAATAAAATGGAACCCCTATGTGGCACTATGCCAAAATTAATTTCAGGTGAATTATTGACTCAAATGTGGCAACAAAAACTAAAAGCTTTTAGAATGTCATATAATAGTAAATCTGTGGTCTCAGTATTAGAAAAAATTTAAACAGGGACCATAAATGTTAATATTTATGGTTAACTGATAATTTAATTGATAAATTAAAATAAAAGTCTCTGTTCAGCAAGAACACAGTAAAGTTAATTTTTAAAGAACAGAATTAGACAAAATATTTAAAGATATAACTCACATATAAGAAATAATGTCCTCCTACAAATTAAAAAAATAGGTTGACAATTTGGACATTATCTATAAACACATGCAAAATTGTTGTCAGTTGTCTCATTACTAAGAAGAAAAGTACAAATTAGTACATTATTATATACCAACTAGAATGACAAAGAATTTTTCTTTTTTGTATTTCCAAAGACTCTACACCTAGAAGCTCATATAAACAAGACATATAGACAGATGTCTTGTCATAAGACAACCATGGCCTGATCAAAAATTAAAACTCTAATAATAGCGTTGCTGAAAGAGATTATAAAACAATCAAGAGTTTTCAAGTGCTGTTGATGGAAAAGTCAATTTGAACAATCATCTTTATTTTACATTATCTCATAAAGTTTGAATCACATATCTTTTATATTACATAGCAAGTTTATTCTTGTATACATGACCCAGAGAAATGTTAGCACATTTTCACTTATATATGAATGACAATGTTTATAATAGTATAACTTATAATAGCTTTACATTTGAAACATTTAAATATCTATTAATTGTATATGTCATGAACTATAGCCACAGGGAACAAGTGGGTGTATTTTAAACATGCTGAGCAAAGGAAGAAAAGGAAATACACAGAGTAATTCCTAAGTATGTAAAGAACAAAAACAGGTAACATGGATTTAGGGATAACAGGTAACAGGTAAAAAAAAACAAAACAAAAAAAAAAAACAGCTAACTATGGATTTACTGATGAGGATTATGGTGGCACAAAGGTCCTGCCAAAGATGTCTACATTCCAATCTTAAGAACTGTGACTATGTTGTCATACATGACAAATGGGACTTTGAAGTTATTATTAATATAAAGAGATGAAGAGTTTATCTTGGATTAGCTGGGTGGATTTAACGTGATCACCAAGATCCTTTGAAGTGAGAAATAAGAATCTGAGAAAGAGGGGCCTGAGCGATAGCACAGCACCCGTAGGGCGTTTGCTTTTCACACGGCTGATTCAGGACCTTGGTTCGATCCCGGCACCCCATTGGTCCCCCAAGCCAGGAGCAATTTCTGAGTACATAGCCAGGAGTAAGCCTTGAGCGTCACCGGGTGTGCCCCCCCCCAAAAAAAAAATTAGAGAAAGAAATGAAGATGAAAGGAAAGAATAAACATGGTTCATTTTGAAGAAGGGGGAAGAGAGCCATGGCTGTGGAATTTTGGGAACTTCTAGAAGAAACTGGAAAAGGAAGGAAAGGGTTCTCTTCTGTAGCCTCTAAAAAGAAAGAGCAATTAGTTGGAACCTAAATATTAGCGCAGCAGGATCCTGTGTTAGGTTTCCACCTCATAGAACTCTAAGGGAGCAATCTCTACTGTCCCCCCCCCCCCCCGCCTTTGGTAGGGGAGGGATACTAAGGCCACATCCACAGATACTCTGACTATTTCTGGCTATTTCTATCTCTGGCTATTTCTGGCTATTTCTATCTCTGGCTATTTCTGACTCTGTGTTCATGAGTGACCTCTAGTGGTACTGCAGGGAACCATATTACAGTTCCGGGGATTAAACTGGTGTTGACCGCATGTAAGGCAAACACTACTTTCCTCCTGTACTCTCTCTAGTTTGAAAGAATTTGGGTGTATTTTTTTTTTAAATTGGGGAGAAGGTGTTGTGTTGGGCCACACTTGTTGGTACTCAAATCTTACTCCTGGCACTGTACAGAGGACTGTGTATGGTGCTGGGAATCAAATTGGAGTTGGCCACATCACACGCAATTTATCTTATCCCCTTTAATATTTTCCAACCCTCAATCTTCTAGTTTGTTTTAGCAACAGAAACATTAGAAAACTAATGCAGTGTGTAATAGATAAAGTTACAAAGGTATGTAAGTGGCCTTAATTTTGATGAAATTGAAGGAAATAAATAGGAAAGAGGCCTTAGAAGAAGGGAGGGTAATAGCAATTGTCTCTTTCTTGATTGCAATATAGTTATTGTGTTCTTGTCTTTTTACTTTTTATTCTTTACTCATTTAAATTTTGAATCCTTTTATACTGATGATTAAAAATTGGGGGCAGATGGGGCTGGAGTGATAGTGCAGCAGTAGGGCATTTGCCTTTCAAGCGGTTGATCCAGGATGGACCTTGGTTTGATCTTCGGCATCTCATACGGTCCTCCAAGCCAGGAGAGTTTTCTTTTCTTTTCTTTTCTTTTTTTTTTTTTTTTTTTTGAGAAATTTTTATTTTTATTTTTACCACAGTGGATTAAAAATCTTTCACAGTAATATTTTAGGTACATAGTGACATTGAATCAGGGGTATTCCCACCACCAATGTTGTCCTCCCTCCACCCCTGTTCCCAGCATGCATCCCATATCTCCCTCCTTTGTCCCCTGCAATGTATCTTCGCTGTTAACTTTGCTGGGTATTTGTGAATCCAAGAACAGTCCCCAGAATGAGAAATTACTTCCCATCCCCTTGTCCCCTTTCGGGGGAAGACCTTGGTAATATTTATCCGCAGCAAATAATAATCCACACAGACAAGAAGGATAGGGTTTAAAAGATCGGGCAAGGAGAGCCAGAGAATCCTCCTGCAGCCAGCAGCTTTCACAGAGGGACCCCTCTCCCCTGCCCATCAAGCTATTTATTGCCAACTCCACAGTGCCCCACCTGGAAGGGCTAGGTGGAGCAATAGTCACAGAACAATCCCTAGGAAACACTTTGATATACAATAATTCCAAGAATCATCTTATGGAAACTTTTTCATATGCTACAGTCCCCGGGCTACTAGTATAAGTGGTCCCCTTTGTGTCTAGCTTCTACTTGATGTTCATATGACTGTTTGGTCTTGGTACCCTTCCTTATTTCTCCTCTAATTTGTGAGGTAGAAAAGGTGGTTCAAGTTATGTGGTTCTGTTAGAAGGAAAGAAGAAAAAAAGGGGGAGGGCAAATTTCAAATAAGCAAAAAACAGGAGGAGTCCTTCTAGACTCTAGAGGCTATACATATCAATTTAAGAGAATAAAGGGGAAAAGGAAGAAAAACATAACAAGAATACAAAAGAGAAAAAAAACAAACCAAAACAAACAAAAACCAACCTGAAAAGCACCACAGCAATAAGCACCACAGCAATCAAGACAACAACCAAACAATAACCATGGTTCTGAGATAAAAACAAGACAAAGCTCAAAACAAGCAAACAACAACATCAACAACAACCACAGAAAACAAACAACAACAATAACAAAAAAAATAATTTGTGTGTTTTTTTTTTTTTTTTTTTGCATAGGCACAGTAAATATTGGGGACATTAGAAAGGAAATTTCCAGGACCAGAGAGATAGCCTGGAGATAAGGCGTCTGCCTTCCATGCAGAAGGACGGTGGTTCTAATCCTGGCATCCCATATGGTCCCCCCGTGCCTGCCAGGGGCGATTCATGAGCATAGAGCCAGGAGTAACCCCTGAGTGCTGCCAGGTGTGACCCCCCCCTCAAATAAAAGGGGAATTCCCTTGGCATAAGAGATACAGGGTTTCTCCACCCTTGAAGCGTACTGTCATGGGAATAACTCCTGGCTCTTTACATTCTCTCCCCTAGGTCCTTTTGTGATGATGTCTGGGAACTTTCCACTCAGTCATGGATGATAAAATCAGGCCTCTGTAACTAGAGATGAATGGAGCCTAGGGTGGAGTCTTTATGATTCTAGAAGTTCTGTTGCATCACTGTTGTTTTAATCAGTCTTCTGTAGTTGGTGATCTTGGCTTTTGTACCAATCCTAGGGCGAAGCCTAGGACAGAGTCTTTCATTATGTTTCCAGAAGTTCTGCTCAGTTGCTGTTGTCTCAGTCAGGCCCCTGGAATTAGAGATCTTGGTTGTTGTACAGGTTGTAGGCCAAAGCCTAGATTAGGCTTGTTGTTTTTTATTGGTCCCAGGATAGGTTCTGCACAGTCATGGTTGTCACAGTCAGTCTTCTGAAGTTATTGGATCTTGGCTTTTGCACAGATCAGAGGATGACGTGTCTTTTGATTTTATCTTATCGTTAGGTGGTGAGATAAGATAACCTGCTCTTAGACCAAATTTTTTGAAATTTTCTCATTGTCAGGATGTCTTATCAAAACTTGTTGTTGTCGGAGCAGTGTTAAGAATATCCCATTGGGGGTGGGGAGATAGCATAGCTATAGGACGTTTGCCTTGCAAGTGGCCAACCCAGGACCAAAGGTGGTTTGAATCTCGGCATCCCATATAGTTCCCTGAGCCTGCCAGGAGCAATTTTTGAGCATAAAGCCAGGAGTAATACCTGAGAGCAGCTGGGAGTGACCCCCCCCCAAAAAAAAAGAAAATGTCCCAGAGGGAGTTTGGTTCTTGGAGATATTGCAGAGAACTGTGTTGGTTCTATGTCTGAGATCTAGGGTTCAGGACTGGATGATGGCTGTCTAATCACATAGAGTCTAACTTGGGACCACATGACATATGTTCAAGGTGGGAGGTGCCCCTGTATTGTAAAATGTATGCGTTCATATCCCTAGTAGATTACAGCTTGTTTCTATATATAAAATTTCCCCCCCTTTTTTGTGTGCCTGTACAAAAAGAAATGGTTCTATATTATATTGCTGGTGGATTTCGGGGTGAGAGTGTCAGGCTCCATCATCTCTGTGCCCTGGTTTTGACTTGAACTTTAATTCTGGGCAACACTTTTTCTTATAGGTTTTTGTTTCAAGCAGAACCAAAACAGATGAAGTTAAGGAGAGAAGAAAGCTAAAACAAGACAATATATATAAAGGAAAAATAAATTAGTTTAACAAAAGTAATTAAGGGAAAAAAGTGGTGCAGGAGACTACCTTACATTTAGGAATAAACAGGTTAAGAGGTAGGATTATAGAGGTCTTAAACTTATAAAGGAAATATAAGCCAGGAGAGACTTCTGAGTGCATAGCCAGGAGTAACCCCTGAGCTGTCACTGGGTATGGCCCTCCAAAAAATTGAGGAAAGAGCTTATCTACCTTTACAGGTAAAAGATAATTTTTTAAAAGAAAGGTTGTGCACATCACAACTAAATGAGTGTGACCTCCAGCATGCCTACATGTAAATACTACAATCAAGCAAATGCCCTTCCTCTCCCCACATCATCACAACAGCTATAAAAAGAAGTAAAGAGGATAGAGAAAAAAAATTGAAAAAGAAAAATTATCTTCTAACATTAGAAGTCTTTTGGGGGTGGAGGAGGAGTTTGGGCCATACCTGACCTCAAGGGGACCATATGTGGTAACTAGGATTCAAAGTGGGGTCAGTGTAATGTAAGGCAAGCTATGAGCTAGAAATGTTGAAGATGTTCTCCATAGAACTCTGGGTAGAAAACTAGGACAATTCCCTAGACTTCTAAAGGAAAAAGAAAGAAAACTGAAGGTAATCAACCAGCTTTTTCAAGAGGGGTTTCTGTTATCTGGTATCTGCTCAGTGTTTTGCTTTCTGTAAATTCTCTAGTCAGATTGTCTGCATATTTGGCTTGATGGACACACCTGGTTAGCAGAGCTCAGAATGGTTGTATTGCCACTGCTTTAGAATGGTGCTTCAGTTGGCCTTTGTGACTATAGCCCAGTTGCAGTTTCTATGGATTCTAGTTGGCTTGTAGCTTTATTTACATCATTATTTATTCATTCATTTCAATGATCATGAATTTATACCATCTAATCCAGTGACCATGTTTTTCTCTAGGATAGAGATGATTAGATCATAGACTTTTCTGAGGGACCTCTAGAACAGGGGTCTCAAACTCAATTTACCTGGGGGGCCGCAGGAGGCAAAGTCAGGGTGAGGCAGAGCCGCATAAGGGATTTCACACAAAAAAAGTTCTCAAACATCATTATTAACAGTTTTAATTATTTCTTCTGAACATAAATAGAACATTGAGTGAAGATCATGAACAGTTCTTCTGAACATGGCATCTTTTGCCTATTTCTTGCTGCCAGAGACTTGACAGCACTTCTTCTCACAAATCTGAAACATATTTGGCTTTAGAGAGGAAGCAGTTGAGACCCTCAGTATGGCTTGAAGATGATCGTCATTAAGTCTAGACCTGTACTTTGACTTATTGAAGTTCAATGTGGAGAATAACTTTTCACACAAATATGTGCTCCCCAAAAGGCACATGGTGTGCTTGAACATTCGGGAAAGCTCAGGGAAGCTGAGGGACAATTCTCTCAAAAATTGCCCAGGCATATCTACTTTTCCACTAATCTCCCTGAACTTGGCTTTGAGATCAGAGTTGCATTGCTGGTCAATGAGCTCCATTTGAAGCACAGGAGGGGCATCTTGCACATCAAAGGAAAAGGGGTCCACAAATATTTGGAAAGTAGCTCTGTGCTTTTTGAAGTCTGCAAATCTGTGATCAAATTCCTTCTCTAGCTTAAAAATAGCATCAACATATTTCTCACCACTGAATGGTATGCCTGCATCCACAAGTTCCTTGCATGCTGGGAAATGGCAAAAGTTTGTCTGAGAGAGCTGGGATTTCCATAACATAAGTTTGTGGAGAATACCCTCACCTTGTCATAGGCAGCATTGATAAGCTGCCCCGGGCCTTGTAACATCTTGTTTAGTACATTCAGCTTATGTGTGATGTCAACAAGAAAAGCTAAGTTATGAGCCATTTGTGATCACTCAACTCAGAAACAGCATTCCCATCCTTCTCCATGAAGGCTTTCATTTCTCTCAACTCAAAAAATCTTTTCAGGACATTTCCCCTGCTGAACCAACACACCTCGGTGAAATAGAGCACATCTGCATATTCTGACTCCATTTCCTCTAAAAAAGTATGGAACCTCCTGTGCTTTAAGCCCCTGGATCTGATTTGGTTGATGCATTCTACAACAGACATCAAATTGTCACTCGGCAGGCATTTACTGCAAAGGGCCTGCTGATGGATAATGCAGTGAAGAGCAATGGCCTTCTCTACACCCTCTTCTTCAAGTTTTTATTTTTTTCTGCTCCCGGTCCCCTCTTCAAGTTTTTTTTTGAACAAGTGCCACCAGCCCATTTTTCCTCCTGTCATCGATGGTGCTCCATCAGTTATTATTCCAACAAACCTCTTCCATGGCAAACCTGCATTCTCAATGGCATCACACAGATGCTGAAATATCTCATTAGCAGTGGTCTGGTCATGCATTGGAATTATTGTGAGCAGCTCCTCTGTCAATTCAAAATTGCAATCAACACCACAGACATAAATAGTGAGCTGTGCAGTGTCTGTTATATCTGTGCCCTCGTCAAGAGCAACTGAGTATGCATCAAAACATTTGGCTTTCTCACACAGTTGATGATAAATGTCACTTGACATGTCAGAAATGTGCTCTGCCAGTGTTGGCAGAAAGGCTGATTTTGCTAAACTGACCTTTCTTTTCCGGACAGATAATACTTGCAGCCTGTATTTAATGCATTTTTTTTAAAACAAAATCTCCTTCTGTGAGTGGTTTCCCTGCCTTAGCAATCATCTCACTAACTATGTAACTAGCTTTGACTGATACAACATTCTCTTTGGTTGCTTTCTTGAAGAAATCTTGTTGCCTCTTTAGACATACTTTAAGACTGGCAACCCACTTGGCTCTCTCATTTCCTTGATATTTTGCACATTCCTCAGCATGTTTAGTTGAATAATGGTGTTTCAAGTTGTATTCCTTGTGCACTGCAACTTTCTCTGAGCAAATAAGACATGTGGGGATGCCCCTGTGCTCAACAAAGAAATACTGTGTCTCCCATTTTTCCTGAAATTGTCTGTGCTCGTCATCAATCTTTCTCTTCACTGCAGGCTTTGATGAAGTCATGATGAAGGTATGACAGAATCTAATTCTGTAATAAAATTCTCTCCCTTAGGCCTCCAATAATGCAAGGGACAGTGGGCAGGAGCAGTGGAAATGACGTCTCCGCTAGGCACAAAGTATTCGTGATTATTCGCTTACCGAATATTTGCAATAAAAAAATCGCATTAGTAAGAAAAAAATCGCATTAAACACTTGCATACCCCAAACAGTTCCGTTTGGGGTATGCAAATGTTTAATGCGATTTTTTTTCTTACTAATGCGATTTTTTTTTTTTTTTTTTGGTTTTTGGGCCACACCCGGTAACGCTCAGGGGTTACTCCTGGCTATGCGCTCAGAAGTCGCTCCTGGCTTGGGGGACCATATGGGACGCCGGGGGAATCGAACCGCGGTCCGTCCGAGGCTAGCGCAGGCAAGGCAGGCACCTTACCTTTAGCGCCACCACCCGACCCCTCTAATGCGATTTTTATTGCAATTATTTGGTAAGCAAATAATTGCGAATACTACGATATTTGAAGGCCAGCCACAGGGCACAAAATGTTGTACAGAGGGCTGCAAACGGCTCGCGGGCCGCGAGTTTGAGATCCCTGCTCTAAAATCATAGTGGATATGTAAGACTCATAAATAAATGTCCATGTGTACATGTCCCCAAGAAAAATGATGTTTGAGAAAGTAAGCGGAAGAGAATTCAACAATACTAGCAATTCAACAATAGTAGGAAAGGAATATTTCCTATGGAAGAGAAGAAGAAGAATGAAGTAGAGAAGAAGATGCTTCAGGTAAAAGAGAATTTGTGAGAAGACAATGAGGCAAGAAAGAAAAGTATGCCTTCTTTAATTCTGCTAACTGGCCCATATTGGGAGGGAGGCCTGGAGTAAAATACAGAATACAGATACAAAATATAGGCATAAGATAGAATTTAGGAGTTAGAGCCAAAACACTAGGCTCTGGGGAAGACTGATTGGGAAGAAAAGCTGGACACATACATGATTCTAAAATTGGTAGTTGAGATGTAATCAGAATAATTAAAGAACATTTATTATTAGATAACTAGAAATTAGGCATAAAACTTATTCTTAGATGATGATTTTCTGGCTCTTTCTATTTCTCCTTTATGTATTCTTGGTTTATATCTTCAGCAAATATTTATTGAACATTTCTTTTATGCTGGGCTTTAGATACTGGCTATTGAGTGGTGAATGAGGATCAATAGTTTCTTGTTCAAGCCTGCTTTTTATTTTGTGCAGCTGTGGGAATTGACAGGAAGAACAAAAGGTGATAAATAATCTCTGAGGCTGGAGTAGGTGAGCCAAAATTGTAACTGGTGATGAATTTGTTTCTATTGGTACATGTAGTCATTTTGGGAAGGGAGTATTTTGTTTTAGTTTTGGTTTTGGTGCCCCATCCACTGGTGTTCAGGGTTTCCTCTTAGATCTGTGTTCAGGGATCACTCCTGGTGGGATGTCAGGGATCAAACCTGGGTCAATCATATACAAGACAAGCACTCTACACTTGTAATCTCACTCCAACCTCTACCTATGGTCATTTTGAAAACAATGATAAAAATCTTAAAAGGCATCTAAAGGTCTTAGGTTCAGTAGTAAAACATATTCTTTGCATGTGGGAGGTCTGGGTCTGGTCTTAAGTAGATATTACAAAAATAATTTAAAAAATTAAAAAATATGATTGGGTATAGGGGAGGTATGTGTTGTTTCAGCCACACTTGGCAGTTCTCTAGGGTTATTCCTGGCTCAATATATAGGGATCATCTGGCAATGCTCAATGTTATTGGGGATCCAATCCAGTTTTTCTTTTTATAAAGTCTGTTCTCAAGCTCATCAAAGCTATTTCTAACTACCAGATCAAGTTTTTTTTTTTTTTTTTTTTTTTTGTCTGTGTTTAGGCAGGCACCTTAGCCAGCTCTTTTGCCCCCCTGGGTGAAGTTTTGGGGATACAGGAATAGTGAAAACAGTATCTTGAATGCCCAAGAACTCTAGCACTGCCTTTCCTCTTTGAGAAGGGGAGATAAATGGGGAACTCCTTTATGATAGGCCTTGGTTAGTAGGCCTATAAAATGATCTAAGATTTTTGTTTGTTTATTTTTGTTTTTGGGCTGCACCTGGTTATTCCTGGCTCTGTGCTCAGAAATCACTCCTGGCATGCTCCGGGACCATATAGGATGCCGGGGATCAAACCCGGGTTTGTCCTGGGTTGTTTTCATGCAAGGCAAACACCCCACTGCTGTGCTATCACTCCAGCCCATGATCTAAGATCATGAGTCATCTCAGGGAATACTGAAAATGATCTTGAGAATTAAGCAAGTAATTTTTATTCTGAGTGCACTTTAATTAGGGTTCTTGAGCTATAAAAAGGATCTTGAAATACAAGGATCAAGTTTACTTTCTTCACACACTTTCTTTTTTTCTACACAATTCCCTTATTTCATTCCTACTCTAGTATACAGGGAGAGGATATAATACACATCCTATAGGCCACAACATGTAAGTATAGACCTCTGAGGAGGATGTATTTATTTTTCTATCTCATTGATTATTATATAATCAAAGGGAACCATATAGGTTCCATGTGGATGAGATGCTTTCTGTTATAGACAGAATAAAAATGGGGGTGAACCTGGGATCGCATTGAAATCGAATGGTTGTTGGGTATCTAGTGCTCTGAATGGGGTCTGACAGAGGAGAATAATGTATGATAGTGTCTCAAGCTCACTTTTAGGGCTCTTTTTCCCAATTCCAGGGATTAAATCCATGTCCAAGGCACATGCTGTACTGCAAAGTTGCATCCTTCTCCCCTTAGAGTCTCTTGTCATTCTTTACTGATTAGAAATTCCTGGTCAGCTCATGACTAATGGCTGATAAACTTTGGTAATTCCAATCATCAATGGACTAACACTTTCTACATTTATCATTATAACCAGATCTCTAATATCCAGTGGCCTAGTTTGCATCTTATTTAGACATCTGATATATTTGACATCTCAATTCAACTTATTTCTAACTCAACTATTCGTTTTTTTGCTTTATGGCATGAACATTTCCCATTCCACCCAAGTTTTAATTTTTTCACCTTTTCCATTTCTATGTTGTTTTTTTAGTGGCAAAAGTCAGAAACTAAAAGTAATTCTTGTCTTATCTTCTTGCAAACTTTATAATAAGCCATTTACAAATATTTCTAGTTTTTCTTTCATAATGTGCCTGAAGTCTGACTACTTTTTCATTACTACTTCCTTGGTACATACCCATTTATTTCTTGTTTGGTTACTAGTATTTCTGCTTCTTCTCTTGCCCTCCCCCACCTACTTCTTTCTTTTTCTTTTTTCATTTTTGAGTCACACCAGATTGTGCTGAGGGCTTACTTTGGGCTATGTGTTTAGTGATCATTTCTACTGATATTTAGAGATCTGTACACAGTGCTGGAAATTGAACTTGGGCCAGGTGCATTTAAGGCAAACACATTATCAGCTGTACCACCTCTAATTTTTTTTTCACTATTGAGTCAAGTCCAACTATTTCTATGCCCCAACCTTTCTTACAATGGTGCCACATAATTTAGAGCTCCCTCATCTTTCTGATTTCATTTCTAAACTCCACCCTAATCCTGTTGCTTTAGTCATGGAAACTTCCTGTTTCCTCTTTCCTGGTAGAAGATCCCATTCTATCTTCCTGCTTGCAGCTTTCAGTGACATACTATGATATATTATACTAATCAGTAACAGACATAACAAAATACCCAAAGATGGTGACTGAAACAATAGAAATAACAGATGTTTTCCTCCTTGTTTTGATGGCAGGAAGTCCCAGTGCAATGTGATAGCTGATTCAGTTTCCGGTGTGACTGCCTAGTTTTTAATCTGTCATTTCCTGTATGGAGAGGAAAAAGGAGGAGGGAGAGGAGGAGGGGTGGAAGGAAGAGGAGGAGAAAGAAGAGAAAGGAACAGATAGATGAAGGGAGAGAAACAGGAAGGAGAGAGAAAGAGACAGAAAATGAGAAAGCATTCAGGTCTTCCTTTAAAAATATTTTGTTTTGTTTTGTTGTAGCATAATTGTTTTTGGTGAGGGGTGGGGATGGGAGGATTATATTCATCAGTGCTCAGGACTTACTCCTGGTTCTGTGCTCAGAATTTTTCTGGAAATGATTGGGGGACCATATGCCATGCTGGGGACTGAACTGAAATAAACTACATCCAAGTCAAGCACTTTAACTTTTGACGATCTCTTGGAGTCCATATCTTTCTCTTCTATGATTAACAGTCCTATTCAATTAGGATCTTACTTTCAGAACCTAACTATACCGTAGTTACCTCCTAATTATGATATCTTCAAATATTAGTCACATTAAGGGTATTGAATCTATGAATTGAGGAGGATGAAACACAAATTATTCTATAGTACACATAGAATAAAAGCAAATATGGAAGCCTAGAAATCCTGTGTGATTTGTTTCTTGCTTGCATCTCCAGTCTTCTCTCTCTTTTGGTTTTTGGGCTATACCGGGTGACAGCACTAAGGGGTTACTCCTGGCTCTGTGCTCAACAATCATTCCTGGCAGGCTCAGGGGACCCTATGGGATGCCAGAGATCAAACCGGATCTGTCCTAGATCAGCTGCATGCATGCAAGGCAAATGCCCTACCGCTGTGCTATCATTCTGACCAATCTTATCTCTTATTTCTTTTCTCCCTTTTATGAATCTCCCCAACACCAGATAGTTTAGGGCATTTTCTAGAACATTATAGCACAAAGTGTTCTTTGGATATCCTTTTAATGCACTGGAATGTCCTGCCCTGGAAGAGCTCTCTTGGCAGTGACATTGTGGAAGGCCTCTAATCACAGTTGAAGATCAAACAGGCTAAACCTGTAGTAACTTGGGGTTCTCTCTGTTCTTGGCAGAAATTTGTGCTCAATTTAAAAGTGATTCCAAGGAGGTCTGGTTCCCAGAAGGGTCTCCAGAGACTAACTGGATCATTTCGGCAGTACCAGACAATCTAGTGGGGATTATATCTCAAGAGCCAGAAATACATTCAAGCACTTTGACCTACTTTGATCATTTCAAAGTGGAGTGTATCTCAGAGACATAACTAAAAATAAGTGAAAAGAAGCAGGTATCTGAAGATGAAATAGCATATAGCTTGAAACTTAAAAAAAGTCTTTAAACATAGTTAAATACCTTAAAGTTTAAGGAATAGAAAAATATAAATTAAAGAATAACTAAAGGTAATTGAAATAAGAAGTATGGTTATCATGGACAAAAATTTTAAAACACATTTAGGAAAATTAAAAAACCAGGGTTTGGTGGGCTGGACCCATAGAGGGTATGAGGCAGATTTGGTTTGATTCTCCAGCACCTCAGATGGCCCCCAGAGCAGAGCAGATAGGAGTGATCCTCTAAGTGCAGAGCCAGTAGAACCCCCAAAACAGAACAAAACAGACTAATCTCAGAAAAGAAACCAAGCCAATGAAATTCCTAGGTACACTAGACTTTGGTTTAAAAACTCTAGAGACTTTTTGGAGTGGGGTGAGTAGTTTCCCCCTCCTCTGTAACTGCCAGAAGCCCAGCAATCAACCCACACCGTTCAGCCTCAAATCCAGCTGCACGGCTTCACAATTAACTGCAAGAGAAACCAAGCTAAAGAATTGTCCCTGTTTTATATCTCCAAATTTTACAATATGAATAGCCCAGTATGAGCATAGTTCCTAATTTGATGACTAAGTAGTATAAAAATTCACTAATCTCTGGGGCTGAAGAGATAGCATGGAGGTAAGGCATTTGCCTTGCATGCAGAAGGACGGCTGTTCAAATCCCATATGGTCCCCCGAGCCTGCCAGAAGGGATTTCTGAGCGTAGAGCAGACCCAAAAACAAAAACAAAAAAACAAAAAAAAATTCACTAATGTCAATAAGCATAAAACAATAACACAGAAAGCTCAACTAACACCAAACAGTAATTTCTCAGATAGTGACAATAATACCATAATGAGATATAAAAATATTAACAAATTTTAATAAAATATTTTGTGATAATTCCATTTATCATTTTATTATAATAAACAATATAAAATAAATTATTTTATATCTACTAAAAGGGCAGGCTTGGGTTATGAGTAGAAAACTAGGGATTATGATGGAGCGAAGGTCACACTGGTGATGAAATTGGTATTGAAATACTAAATGTCTGAAACAACTGTATTATGAACAACTTTGTAAGTCATGGTGTTTAAATAAAGTTATAAAAACAAAGCATCACACATTAGTACTCTGCCACATTAGATTAAGACTTTTATTTAGCCTGTGACAGAAGTCTATAAACATTTGTAATGATAATAATTGGCATCGACTACATGTTACTGAATATATCTTTTCCAGATGCTTTCCGAAGCACATTCCCTCATCTTGTATCCTTACAAAAATAAGCATTACTATTCCCAAATAACTAATGAGAAGATAATTGAACTGAGATTAGAGTGGGAGAATAGAACTTGAACCAAGTTTTGTCTGACTTAAATTCTTATATAGTAGGGGCTAAGAGATAGTATAGGAGATAAGGTTCTTGGTTAGCATGTGGCTATTATTTATTTATTTATTCCCTGACAACATGGCTGAGTGAATCCCTTTGCAAAAAAATTCTTCTACTTTAGCTACCACCTTACATCAGTGAGAATGGTATATATCAAAAGGACTGAAATAATCATTGATGCTGGAACGCTATGAAAAGGAACCCTCACTCATGGCTGGTAATAATTCCAGTTGGTCCAATCTGTATGGATTACAGCATGCAAATTTCTTTGAAAATTGAAAATAGAACTATTTGTTCCAGTGGCTCCACCTCTCTTGGTGTCTACTCTGAAAACATAAGCTTGAAAAGATATATGCACACCTATATTAATTGCTATGTCAATTATATTAAAAAAGAACAAAACCATCTGAAGCAGAGTATTACTTGGAGCAGGAGAGATAGCACAGCGGAAGGGCATTTGCCTTGCAAGTGGCCAATCCAGGATGGATGGTGGTTTGAATCCCAGCATCCTATATGGTCCCCTGTGCCTATCAGGAGTGACTTTTTAGTGCAGAGCTAGGAGTAACCCCTGAGTGCAGCTGGGTGTGACCCCAAAACCAAAAAAAAAAAAAAAAAAAAAGAAAAAAAGAAGTGGAGGGGCCGGTGTCTGCCTTGCCAGTGCTAGCCTAGGACGAACCGCAGTTTGATCCCCCGGCATCCCATATGGTCCCCCAAGCCAGGAGCAACTTCTGAGCTCATAGCCAGGAGTAACCCCTGAGCGTCACTGGGTGTGGCCCAAAAACCAAAAAACAAACACAAACAAAAAGAAGTGGACTATTACTAAACTCAAAGAAATGCTGAGACCTTGCCTTTTGCTTATAACTTAGATAAAGCTAGAAGATGTTATGCTAAATTAAATAAGTGAAAATAATGAAGAAGGACAAAGTATAGATGACATATAAAGAAACAAGGAAAGAGAATAGACAAAGGTGAAATAATACAAACTCTTGGACTTTGATAACAGAACTAAGGTTACCAGGTGAGAAGAATAGATAGGGAATAGAATAGGTGTAGAAGGGCTGGAGCAGTGGTGCAAGCTGTAGGGCATCTGTCTTGCACGAACTTACATAGGTTCGATCCCCAGCGTCCCATATGGTCCCCCAAACCAGGAGCAATTTCTGAGCTCATAGCCAAGAGTAACCCCTGAGCGTCACCAGCTGTGGCCCAACTACAACAACAATAAAATAGATGTAGAATAGAATAGGTAGAGAAGAATAGGTGAGAAGAGACAGACAACATTGCTTTAAATAATTATATATATAATTTATAATATAAATAAAAAGAAAAAGTTTAAACTTTTCCCCTTCCAAAGCTACATTTTCGAATTTGGAAGAGAAAATGAAAAATAAAACATAATCTAGCAATAAGTCTGTGTACATGATTTATAAGTTTGTATTATTTTTAATGGCATAATTGCAATCCAGTCTATGACTAAAATTTAAGTTCTTTAACCAGCACCCATATGCTTCTGAAATCTTTCTTGTCTTTTGCTGCTGTGAAACATTCATATATACATACATATATATATATGTATATGTATGGATCCTCATGTTCAGGGATAAAATTGCCAATGCACCTAGCATTAGAAAAACAATTTACTTCTTATATAAATATTATACTTTGATGATTAGTTTTATATTTATATATTACTTTATCTTACATTATTACATTGACTTAATTCTTTTGCTAACTGGTGCTGATATACAGTCTGGGTCCTCAACAAACACTGGGAGTATTGTTTGTTTGTACCTCTGGGTATTGCCCTGGAGGTCCCCAAATATCACTGAGGTAGCCCTGATAGTACCAGACCTTTTGGGTACAACTGAACATTGTTTGAGAAAGGTCAAACTCTCAGACTCACTTGGCATAGTTTGTTGGGTTAGGAATCTCCAAGTATCTTAGCTGAGTGCTGCTGGCATATTGACTGCTATCATTCAAAGCCTGTGGTTGGAGAACCTGATTCTTAAACAATTCACTCTATGCCAGTGAACCTGATGCTGGCTGTCGTCAAGAGGATTCTATTATTTACTACATGGAACATTTTATATACCTGTCTGAGTAGAATATTCAAGACATGGTTGTTGGAACCCCCCCCCCCCCAGGAAAATTAATCAAGAGAGAGCAAGCAGGGCTGGAGAGATAGCCCAGCAGTAGGTTGTTTGCCTTGCATGCAGTTGACCCAGGATAGATCGCGGTTTGAATTCTGGCATGCCATATGGCGCCCTGAGCCTACCAAGAGCGATTTCTGAGAGCAGATCGAGGAGTAACCCCTGAGTGCCTATGGGTGTGGCCTAAAAACCATAATATCAAAAGAGAGAGAGAGAGAGAGAGAGAGAGAGAGAGAGAGAGAGAGAGAGAGAGAGAGAGAGAGAGAGAGCGCAAGCCACAAAACACTCTTCTGAAAATAGTTCTGAAATTCATAACTCTAGATGGGTCAGCCCCATTTTGGGTCAGAGGTGACTGCACAACGATTGCATTAATAGGGGTGGGGTGAGAATCACAGAGCTTAAGAAGTAGCTAAGTATGGAAAATGTGGAGAGAGGCTTTGAAGAGAATATATAATTAAACATCTAATTTAGACTTCAGTGGATTTTAAATACCAAAATGTGGCCATAATTATAGAAACGGACATAAAACTGAAAGTAATTAAAAGAAAACCCAAACCAGTTGGGTTAGAAACTAATCATTTTCTGAGGTCTGAGGTATTGAGGCCATTTTTTTAAAGATAGCAATATAGGACCATTGTCTGGTATTTGGCTCTTGAAAATATGTGGAATCCCCTCTAGTTATTTATGGGAGTGCCACTCTACTAGTGCTCAGGATTTATTCCTGGCTCAGCTCTCAGAGATCATCTGTGTTCAGAGAACCACATGGAATGTCCGTGATGATAGTCCCCATTATAGGGACTATCTAAACAAAGACTGGCTGGAAGCAAGAATTAAAACTGCCCAAAGTTAAATGAACATGATGTTTGTGTGTCACAAGTCTGTCAAGAGACCCTAACTGCCATGCATTGCTTAGTTTGTTTGTGTTCAGAAGCAGCATAGCTCAGCCCAGTGAAAAGTTTAGATGAGGGGAGCAGGATAGGGCAAACAAAGAGTTAACCTCGGGGGCCGAAGCAATAGCACAATGGTAAGGCCTTTACCTTGCAAGCGGCCAACACAGGACAGACCCCTGTTTGAATTCCAGCATCCCATATGGTCCCCCAAGCCTGCCTGGAGTGACTTCTGGGCACAGAGCCAGGAGTAACCCCTGTGTGCTGCTGGATGTGACCCAAACAAAAATAAAAATAAAAACAAAAATAAAAAACAAGAAAAAAAAAGAGAACCTCAAATGGACATTTCCCAGATGGGCTGCAAAACACCCTAAGAACAATTATCTTGGTATGGGCTTTCCTATAAGACTAATGGTCCTCATTAGCAACAGAATAGTGAAGAGAAACTCATAACTTGGGCAAGTATCAAAAAGCTTGCCAGGATGTCTTGGGTATTTTAATCTTGTTTTCTTTTTCTGTAACCCCACCATATGTCAATGAGGTAAAGAATGTGGCTTAATCTCTTTCTCTCCTGCCCCCACCTGTGTGTAGAAAGTATAAGATTGGGGTTGGGGGGCCGGAGAGATAGCATGGAGGTAAGGCGTTTGCCTTTCATGCAGGAGGTCATCGGTTTGAATCCCGGCGCCCCATATGGTCCCCCGTGCCTGCCAGGAGCAATTTCTGAGCCTGGAGCCAAGAATAACCCCTGAGCACTGCCGGGTGTGACCCAAAAACCACAAAAAAAAAAAAAAAAGATTGGGGTCAGAGTGGTAAGGCGTCTGCCTAGCCTGTGCTAGCCTAGGAAGACCATGGTTCGATCCCCTGGCATCCCATATGGTTTCCAATGCCAGTAGCGATTTCTGAGTACATAGTCAGGAGTAACCCCTGAGAGTCACCGGATGTGGCCCCAAAACCAAAAAAAAAAAAAGTATAAGAAGTGTGCTAAAAGTCTGTTCCAGGCCCTCACTTTGGCCCAGAGATCCTCAACACTGAGCTCAGTAAACTTTCTATTCTTTAACTATCTTTCTCTGGTGTCTTCATGTTTCTGTGGGTCTGGCCTAACATGTCAAGGATCAAATCTGATTCTGCTGCATACAAGAAAAGTGATCTACCTTCTGTACTATTGCTCCAACACTTCCCATCTAGATTTTATAACTTTATTTAACATATAAATGGCATAGTAATTTGTTGTAATATTGCTATCAAGACACACTATGCTGGGCCCGGAGAGATAGCACAGCGTTTGCCTTGCAAGCAGTCGATCTAGGACCAAAGGTGGTTGGTTCGAATCCCGGTGTCCCATATGGTCCCCTGTGCCTGCCAGGAGCTATTTCTGAGCAGACAGCCAGGAGTAACCCCTGAGCACCGCCGAGTGTGGCCCAAAAACAAAACAAAACAAACAAACAAAAAAAAAAAGACACACTATGCTAATTCTTAATAGCTAGCACTGTCTCTAGGTTCTTCCTAGAGTGTTGTAGTTTTTCAAAGTTCAACTCCACTAAATAGGAAGAGTATGGACTCCTGTTAGCTGGATTGAGACCTTTTTTGGGGAGGGGGAGGGGGTTGGACCACACCCGGTGATACTCTTTAATCCTGGCTATGTTCTCAGAAATTGCTCCTGGCTTGGAGGATCAAATCGAGGTTCATCCTAGGTCAGCCTTTTGCAAGGCAAACCCCCTACTGCTGCACGATCGCTTTGGACCCTGGATTGAGATCTTATTTTAAAAAATATTATTATTATTGGAGGTCAGTAGTGGGTCAGGACAAGAAAGCGTATTTGCACTGAGAACCTCTCAATGAAAGGAATGACTATGGCAGAAGCCAAAGAGGCAGCAATAGAGTAAGAAGCTAAAAGTCAGGTGGGCAATCCTATTATAGACTCACCAATTGGTGCAAGAATTTTTAGTCCCTTGGTTGTATAGGTTAGTTAGTTGTTTTTCTTTTGTAATAGTAATCTTTGGGGCCGAGACTCAGGGACACATATTCTACAAGGGAAAGACCTTTTATGTGACTAAATATTTGTGGGGAGAAAAGTTGAGAAATATGTAAGGGGAATTTTGCAAGCTGCCCTTGAATATAAGAGTGTTTTTATTCAAAGGCTTGTTTTCCCTGCTGTTAATGATTCTTATGAGTGCAGGTTGAGCCAAGAAGAAAAACATCTAGGTCAAAACAATGTGTCCTTGCATACCATCTAAGTTAATGATGCCATGAGCATTGTAACTGCTATTCTTGCATACTATCTGAGTTGATGATCCATTTACCTTGTAACCCCTATCTTCACATACCATCTGTTTGCTGTAATGGTTGAGTAATGTAAAGCTGTATTACCTACATTCTGTTTCCCGCCTAAAGTTTGCCTTTAAAAACCCCAGTTTCAGGGCCGGAGAGATAGCACAGCAGTAAGGTTTTTATCTCGCATGCAGAAGGACGGTGGTTCGAATCCCGGTCTGCCGGGGGCGATTTCTGAACATAGAGCCAGGAGTAGCCCCTGAGTGTTGCCGGGTGTGACCCTCCCAAAAAAACCCCCCAAACACCCCAGTTTCTGGGGCCGGAGAGATAGCATGGAGGTGGGGGCGTTTACCTTGCATGCATAAGGACAGTGGTTCAAATCCTGGCATCCCATATGGTCCCCCACACCTGCCAGGAGCGATTTCTGAGTGTAGAGCCAGGAGTAACCCCTGAGCACTTCTGGGTGTGACCCAAAAAAGCCAAAAAACAAAAACAAAAAAACAATCCAAAACAAAACAAACAAAAACCACCCATTTCTGCCTTCAATAAATGATGCCTATTGCAAGGCAATATGTCTCTGTGAGTGGTATGTGTATTGGATGCAGTCTTCCTTCCTCTTCCCAAGTCCTGTCCTCATAGGCTTTGGGGATAGAAGAGACCCTGTCCCCACCTTGCATCAGTCTTGTCGGAGGGTCCCCTGCCAGAGCCCGGCACATATTTATTAGTATCCCCAATTGAAGAACAAGGTAGGGTTCTTTTGTCTTACTACACGAACTATAGAAAATATATTTCAGCAAGTCTATTAGGCTTTGCCTCAGAGACAAATCAACACTCAGTGTTTCTCACCTCTCTTGTGCTCCTATTCTGAGTTAACAAGCATTCTTGGTTGGATTCTAGGAAAGATCTAGCTGCTTTCCTTTGATTTCCCAAATATCCCCAGATAAAGTTAGAGGGATCATCGTATTTATTATTTATTAATTAATTTACAGTTTTGGGGCTACACCTAGTAGTTTCAGGGGCTACCCTAGCTCAGTGCTTGTGTATCTATCCTGGTTGTGCTTGGGGAATCCATGGTGCCAAGGATTGAACCTAAGGCTTCTTGAAGGTAAATTTTGTGCTCAGTCCCGTGAGCTTGTTTTCTGATCCCAAAGTGGTTTTTTTTTTGTTTTTTGTTTTTTTGTTTTTTTAAATACAGTTAGCTTAGGGCTGGAGCAATAGCACAGCAGGTAAGTCACTTGCCTTGCTAAAGACTGACCATGGTTTAATCCCTGGCATCCTATATAATCCCACAAGCCCCATTGGAAGTTATCCTTCTGAACAGATCCAGGAGTAAGCCCTGTGGGTCACCAGGTATAGCCCAAAAGCAAAGCAAAGAAAACATTTCGTTTATATACTGATTTTAGTAAAATCCAACCTTTGAGAAACAGTTGGGGAGGGAAAAATTCTCCTTTCTACTATTGGTGCTTCTAGACTGGTGAACAAATTAAGAGCAGACTACTCAGAGGAAAGACCCAGTTAATTATGTACATATGGAAAATCTGTAGAGGCATGAAAGATTCCAAAGATGATTAGGCAAAATGGGGTAATATATATCACTTGGGACTAAGAAGAGGGGGTAGGGATTTGGGGATATTAGGAGGAAGATGATTATAGGTCATAAAAATATTACACATTTAGGAATATTAAGTTGAAAATTCAGGTAGGTTTCTTCAATTTATACACCTAACTTCTACTGTGTTACCATTATTGGACAGTAATTTTGGACTATTATTTCACAGACCTATGCTGTTTGCTTCACTGGTGAAGAATGGTTGAAAACCATGGACCCAGCGCACTGCCATCTCTGGATCAGTGTGCACGGGTATTGGACCTTTGCTGAACCAGGTATTCTAACTAAATTAGGGAGTAGAGAATAAGGTTATAAGTTTCTCCTGAGCTTTGATTGATTTCCTCTAAAAATAATTACCATGCTAAAGAAGCAACCTTGAGGCATCCTATCTTATCCATCTTCAATTCCATCTCTAGTCAGAAAAGGGATCTTATTCAAGACCCCATGACACAAACCTTGGTCAAAATTCTCCAAAAAGCATACTGCTACAAAAGAAGATATTCTATTAATCTGAAGTTAGTAAAGTTGTAAGGCTCCTCTAACATTCAGGAGCTCAATTTAAAACATAAAATTCCGGCAGAAATCCACATGTAAAATCTTTTAAAATCCAATAAATTCATGTAAAGTTCCTTAAGCTATTACAATGCAGATTAATATTGAAGCTGTTCTTTGATATTCTACCAATTATGAAGTTACTTGTAGAAAATCTAATTAGTTCCTGTTCAAAGAAAAGATGACCACAAAGATTTGGGTTTATTACCTTTTAAATGATAATGATGGAAAGAATGCCATTCCATTGAGTCATTCCAGGTAAACTGGTCTCTGGGCTGAAAATTCTGAGGCCTTTTTGGAATGATTGCAGGAAGATTCCTCTTCCTTTAGGAAAGCTCAATAGCCCTCATCCACAACTGATATTCTCTGGCATATAAACTGCCCTACTCCACAAATGAATCTCATTAGGCTGCCAACCCACCGAATTGTTCCAGTTCCACATTTTCTGAAACATGCAGCCACATACATGGCTGTGTGACACCTCCACATTTTATAACACTGATAGTTCAGTAAGAATACAGCAAATTTGATGGGGGAAACTATAGAACTTTACCAAGCTCAGTAAGTGAAAACAATAATACAGAAGACTCAACTAGCTCCAACCAGATCAGTAAGTCCTGACTTACTTTAGTAGCACCAGTGGGAGGTATAACAATTTATCACAGATTGACTTTTATGGATCTATTTTTTTTATAATTCCATTTGCCATTTTGCTATAACAAACAATACGAAGCGAAGTTGTTTGTGTCTTCTAAAGGAGATGTGTCTTCTAAAGGAGAGGGGTGGGAAACTGGGAACATTGCTGAAGGGAAGCTCACACTAGTGGTAGCATTGGTATTGGAACTTTGAGTACCTAAAACAACTGCGTAATAAACAACTTTGTAAGTTATGGTGTTATAATAAAATAATATAAAATAAATGAAAAAATGATGATGATGACAATGATACAATCTGTCAAACAAAAAATCTAGGAAGAGGGATTTACTGGAATAAAAAAAAACTTGAGAGTGGATGCATATTCATTAACTCAGACTAGAGAACAAACTTGGAACAGCAGAAATAAGGATCTGGTCTTGTGTTCAGCAGTTACAGTGACATAACAGCTTATTCATATTTTAATAGTTTTCCAAGAGATTCCTGACTATTCATGACAGGTAGTTGTGGGATTTACTAGTTGAATAACATATAATGGATATGCTGTACACATAAAGAAAATGGCACAAAAGCAGGCGTGTATTTTTTAGTATGGTGATCAAGAGGGAGGTGAGTGAATATGAGAAGGGCTTTCTACTGTGTTGTGTCTACTGGCTCATACAGTCCAGTCAGTGGTGTGGAGTCCTTGTCAGTATGAAAGTGTTCTTAAGATAATGTTGGTTCGGGGCCGGGAAGGTGGCGCTAGAGGTAAGGTGTCTGCCTTACAAGCGCTAGCCAAGGAACGAACCGCGGTTCGATCCCCCGGTGTCCCATATGGTCCCCCCAAGCCAGGGGCGATTTCTGAGCACATAGCCAGGGAGTAACCCCTGAGCGTCAAACGGGTGTGGCCCAAAAAAACAAACAAAAAAAAAAGTTAAAAAAAAAAAAAAGATAATGTTGGTCCAAGACCCAAGAGAACACAGAATTGGTTCTTCTAAGAAACATTGTCACATACTCCAACACTGGTTAGATCTCAGAATTCTAGAGAGTCCTAAGTTTTTAGAGTCTTAAGTTTAGGGAAATCATCATTGCAAAAGACTTGGCAAATCTGATTTTTGCTTTTCTTCTCTCACTTCTGGATGAAAATCAGGAAGCAATTAAAAGACAAAATATATTTATTTCAATTCTAAGAATTCAATTAAGGAAGAAACAATTTGGGCAAAACCCCAAAAATGTGTCCAAAGGAGAAATAGAAGACAAAGCATAAGGAGAAATAGAAGACAAAGCATAAGGAGAAAAAAATAAGGACGAAGTTATGATCAGATAGCAAGAAGTCACAAGGTAAAGCAGATAACAATTTACTTTTTTGGGTGGGTCACATCTATGCTCAGAAATTGCTCCTGGCAGCCTGGGGGTGGGGAACCATATGGGATGCTGGGATTTGAACCACCGTTCTGCATGCAAGGCAATGCCCTACCTCCATGCTATTTCTCCAGCCCCAGCAATTTACTTTTATCTGTCTTTTTGGATAAAATTTTCTTATTTTCTTACAGCTTTATTTGAATGCTGATAATTAGGCTCAGTCTTTATAAAGTAATTTCACTGAATTGATGTACTGGAACCGCTTAAAATGACTTGAGCTATGTCTATTTTCACTCCTGTATTAATCCAGTTTCCCAAATACTTACAGAGGCTACAGTGCCATCCAGCTGGTTTTCCTATTAGTAAGTTGATTAAAACTTTACCATGATCATTATTTATTTGTAGGATAAGTGGGTTTTTAATTGAATTATCTTATTTAAATTATATACATAAATCGTATATATTAAATTATCATATAAAATTTAATTTACTTTCTAATCACTTATACCTTCAATTTAAAAAAAATTTACTCAAATAACTTTTGGGGGAGAAATTTTTTTTCTTTAACCCTTCTAGGATCCATCTAAGATGATCTCTATATTAAAGACAGACTAATATGAGAAATACCAAATAGTAATAACAAATTCAACAATAGTTTAATATCTATACCTCCTGAATGTAGCTATCCACAGATTTCACACTCTGCAGAGACTTTGCCCAGTTTCCTTTTCCCTTCACCCACCCTTTTCAGATGTAAAAGATCCACCTAAGCTTGATTAGCATGAGATAGATATATTATTCTGTTAACTACATCTGCTTCCCCCATGTGGAATGGGTCTATAAAATAAAGGTTGCATGAAGAGGATAGTCTGCGTTCAGTCCATGAGGCTGGAAGACCCCCTACCAGATGCTTTTCTCCCTTGTATTTGTTTTGTTATCTTCCCAGTACCCTGGAAAACTTGTTACTCCACTCACCATTTTCCCTGTGTTGACGTCTCTGTTCTCAGGTTCTCTTTTGGTGTAAGTGGAGCCTTTATATCTGGTGTATTATTAGAGAAAAGGATCCAACTGAGAATACAGATATTCCCTTAGCACTTCCCTTACCCACACCCCTACAAGGAAAAATTCTCCAGGAACCCCAAGCCCAGAGTCAGGCAGAAAAACCAGTGCTGGCAATCCATTTCCTAGGAACTGTGAAATGGTTTAACATCTGGAATGGTTACAGATTCATCAACAGGAATGATACCAAGGAAAATGACTTTGTTGACCAGACAGCTATTAAGAGGAACAACCCCAGGAAGTTTCTATGTAGCATTGGAGATAGTGATATTGCAGAGTTTGATGTCATGGAAGGAGAGAAGGATGCAGAAGCTGCTAATGTAACCAGGCCTGGGGGATTGCTAGTGAAGGGCAGCCACTATACCTCTACTGATCTTTCCTCCTACTTTGCCCAACTGACTCACCATACACAGTGGCATAGGCCACTGAACCAGGCAGCGAAAGGGAGAGAACTAAAGACTCTGGGCAACATCCCAGAAGCCTATGCCCTCCACCCTTCTTCTACCAAAGGTGCTTTGTGTGAGACCCTAGGGTAGGCCCTCCAACCAGCAGCAGTAGCCTATAGGTCATTGCTGGGGGAGAAACCAAAGAGATAACCCCATTGGTGGGGGATCAATAAAAGGGAGATGAGTGGGTTCCCCACCCAGATTCCGATTAGGTTCTATTTCAGGGCACCTCAACAGCCTACTGCAGAAGGTGGGATGGTCAGACCAAGCCTCGCCAAAGCCCAACAGCAACACTACAGGATGGAAGAAGAAGAATGCGAAGCCTTTACATTTTAAAGTTGGAATAGGAAAAGTTATCAGAAGATGGGATGAATCACTCTTGATGATTAGTAAAGGAGAAAAGGTCCAACTGAGAATGCAGAATCCTAACCACTGTGCTCTATGCCCCATTGCAAATAGATAAATTGCATCTAATTCTACTGATTTAATATGTTGCCAATTACTATAATTAACTTTTTTCAGACCACATTGTTTTTTTTTTGTTTGTTTTTTTTTTTTGGTTTTTGGGCCACACCCGTTTGACGCTCAGGGGTTACTCCTGGCTATGTGCTCAGAAATCGCCCCTGGCTTGGGGGGACCATATGGGACGCCGGGGGATCGAACCGCTGTCCTTCCTTGGCTAGCGCTTGCAAGGCAGACTCCTTACCTCCAGCGCCACCTACCCGGCCCCGACCACATTGTTTTTATTTTTATTTTTTTGGTTTTTGAATGGTGCTCAGGGGTTACTACTGACTCTGCATTCAGAAGTCACTCCTGGTCAGCTGTGCTATCACTCTGGTCCCTCAGATCACATTGTTAATTAATTTGCACAGTTCTGAAAAAAATGCATGATGTTGTTATATTTTAAATGGTCCTTGGTAATCTTAGTTAATGTTTCTCAAATATTATGATCTCAATTGTGCATATCCTTTTTTTAAAATTGTGTATATCGCCTCGATGGCGAACCTATGGCATGCGTGCCAGCATTGGAACACGAAGGCCTTGCAGCTGGCACGAGGGAAGGTCTGTAATTAAGATATGTGGTGTGGCAGGAGGCGAGTGTGCTGGTGTCTGCTTTGCAGCTCACCTGGCAACAGGGCCGGACTGGCCAGTGGGAGGACGTGCTGGCACTTTGAGGAAATTCTTTAGTTTTGTGTGGCAGTTTGGGCACTCGGGCTCAAAAAGGTTAGCCATCACTAAGGCAACTTGTTTATCTCTAGCACTGTGTGGGTATTCCCTCCCCAAACTTCTTATTTATCACACCTGATTGATCAGAACTGCCCACACCTGGAATGTGCGGGTATAGGAGTCTGCATGGAGAGAGAGAGAGAAGATAAGAGGGAGAGTCAGAGAGAGAAGTGTGAGAGAGGCGAATGGCAGAAGCGAGAATTGGCAGAAGTAAGAATCGACAGCGAGATTCAATAGGGAGATTTAGTATCAGCAATTCAGCAACAGATTCGATAGCTGTAGCATCAGCAAAGAGAGTTCGTCAGCCTGGAAGCCAGTTAGGAAGCCTGCGAAAAGTAGCTGAAAGGGAGACAGAGGCCGAGAGTGATAAGGTCGGGAATTCCACACGCACCCCTCTAACGACTCCAAGAGGCAGAGACCATGCAAAAGCAAGGGGTTCTATTATACAAGCATGCAGGGGCCCTCCTAGAGAATGAGAGCCTCGAACCAGATTTAACAAGCTTTTATATAGCTTACAGTAGGGTGGTCCATTTCAGGGAGTAGGTAACACTTGACATTTGCTCAGTTACATTTTTGAACCATAAATCATAAGGTTTGCAACAGTTAAAATGTCCAGGGCAAGTTCTTGGGATTTAGGAAGGGGTGGGGTCCTCATGAAGATCAACAGTTAAAATGCATCTTTTGGTCAAGGGCGAGTCCTTGGAAAGCTACAGAGAAAAATTATTTTTTTCTTTTACCTTTCAAGAGAGCCAGAAGGAGTAGAGAAATAGCTGCTAGGAAAAGGCTTAGTATGGAGGCCATGTTAGGAGGTGCACATGGCAGTAGGGACTGTGAAATAAAGCTGGCTGACTCCTGGAACTTCATCTGACTGCCTTGTGAATCTCTCCGCCCTCACGTTGCAACCTTCAGACCTGCCAGACCATAGGGGCTGTGGGAGCTGGGCTTAGCTGAGAAAGGCCTCACCAGCCCCCTACCAACAATAGGACTCATTAATTTATATTAACTGATGTAATGATTTTTAATTAAGGAGAGCACAGTTTTGTCCTGCTAAGTGTAAGAATGTTTAGCAACTTTTTTTTTAAACTGTGTAAATCTGCAGAAATCTTCTAATGTTTTTGTTCAGAGAAGTTTATGGAAAAGGAACTTAAATGCTCCCAACTCATTGCAGGTGCTCAGTGTAAGGATGTTTAGCAACTTGTTTTCAAACTGTGTTTATCTGAAAAATGTTCTAATGTTTTTGTTCAGAGAAGTTTATGAAAAGGAATTTAGATGCTCTAGATTCATAGTACAGTGCTTAGTGTAAGAATGTTTAAATAAAGACAAGGGTATGGAAAAAGTTTTTGTGATACGTATAAAGACAAGAATTTGGAAAACACTGGTTTGAGAATGATGTATGCTCAATTTCACCTATGATACTTTTACAGCCAAGTCTACCATCGTGAGCAGTGATTCTTAAGAATTAGAAATTTCAGACTTGGTCTTATGCTAATAAACTTCTGGGGTGAGGCCTTTTTGTAATCAGGCCAAGGATATTTTTCCATTTTCCCCATATTTTTCTGGGCCTATGCAAACAATAGCGATTGCCACTTCACACCTTTACTATATATTTTTTACTCTTATCCTTTAAGGGAAAAAATACAATTTACTGAACAAATAACTGTAGTAGAATGCCTGTCTCCAGTACAGGCAAGGGATGGGAAGGAGGGAGGGGGGAATGTTACATTGGTGAAGGGGGGTGTTCTGTTTGTGACTGTAACCCAACTATGATCATGTTACTTACATAAAAAGTATAGAAAAAAAAGAATTAGAAATTTCAGTAACTTGGGGCAAAAGTGGTGGTGCAGCGGGAGGGCGTCTACCTTGTATGTGGCTGACCCTAAACAGACCTCAGTCCAATCCCTGGCATCTCATATGGTCTCCCAAGCCAGGAGCAATTTCTGAGCACATAGCCAGGAGTAACCCC